>NC_091432.1:130527269-130823420 GCF_964237555.1 Oryctolagus cuniculus
TCACTGCCTGTAACTCTACCTCTCAAGTAAATAAATAAAATATTAAAAATAAACCTTTAAATTCCACAGAACACACAATATAACTAAATTGTTTACCAACACAACCTCATTCCTTGATAGTGGCCTAACTCAGAGGAGATGTGTAGTGAATACTTATCTCTGGGTAAAAAGTAATGATCATGACCATAAAGAAGATTGCAGTATAGCTCAGCTGAGCAGGTGAAGGATAGCATGATACTGTGAGTTGGTCAATAGCAACACAAAAATATAATAAGTGATTATTTAAGATGCCCGATATTAAAATAGTGCACTCAGAGAATTTCATCATGACAGCTTCCATTTTGGACTACACATTCAGCCTCTAATTTTCTACAGCATGAGCAGCAGTGTGGGCCATGAAGGATTCTTGCTGGGAGAGATAAGAGGAAACTTCTAGCATCAGTGATGCATACATTAGCAAGACAGAATTTCTGCAAATAATTGAAATCCATAACCATCAGCTTTGTTCAAAACTTTGTTTTCCATGACTGTGAAAGTGAAATTAAGGGAAGAGATTTGAGACAGAATTCTTAAAGATACGTGAAAGAAGGTTATTGAGTGGTACATAACTTGGCAAACCTGTAGCAGCAGGTTTTATATAAGGAACAGATCACCCATCAACAGCTCACTCACACCATCAATGTGCCCAATCTTGTCTTCTCCTCAGCTTCATCTCCACTCTCAGAAATTTTATTCCTGTGTTAGAATTTAGGCTCTCTTTAGTTCAATTTGAAGGTATAATTAGAGGATATCACTACTCCCAATCTAGCTAATACTAGCAAGCAAAAACACAGTGTCTTCAGTGTCAAACACCTTTCAGTATTATGACAAACTTATTAAAGGACAGGATACTGGCATTTTTACAATGATGGAATAATAAAAATTGTTAGGGCAATTTATCAGATTTATAATGCACATCAAGAGAAAGTGCTGGCAGAGTGTGCAGGTATAAAGCACAATGTGCAATTTGTTGAGTATTGTCAGGGAGAAGTGAAAAAAATCAAGATAAATCATGCTGGGTAACAATATATGGGAACAAGAAGAGTTCAGCAAGCAAGGTTAAGCAGAGAAGCACCACATGGAAGTATGGAATCATTGTTTATTCGTTGGATGCCCTATTCTGGGTTCACAGTTGGGAGGTAGAAATACACTTGGAGATGCAGAGGTCCCTGATCCTCTTCATGATGACTTTTACCCAATCAAGACAGTATTCTTAGTCAATCTCACATGGAAGCAAGTGTCTGTATGCCTTGACCTCAGCTGTGGGCTCTTTCAATTATGTTTCCACCAGTGCTAGACTTAAGTATCCTGCAAGTGGAGCAGATTTTCTTCCCCAGAAGAGCAGCTGGAGACAACAGTGGGGAATCAGGTGTCAATGATTGTGAAAATTTCATTGACCCTACAGAGCCCTCTAGTGGTGAATAGTCACATTCAAATGATTCATGACCCATGATATATCCCAATGAGGACCCCAGCAACACTCAGACCTCCCAGAGTTAATTAAACCAAACATGCTGTCCAGTTAGCACACCGCCTCTCGCTTGTTATTGAGAGAGGCACTTGAGGACTTAATCTAGGAGAGCTTCCTTGCCAGATGCTTTGACCCTGAAGAGGAGAGATCTTGAACACAGTAATCCTAAGCCTCTTTCCCTGGTCCATGTCCTTGGATGCAGTGTACAAGCTTCATGACACAGAAAAAAAATTAACAAAAAGAAAGAAAGAAAAAAGGAAAAAGAAAGAAGAAAAGAAAAAGTAATAGAGAAAGAAAGAAGAAGAAAGAAAGAAAGAAAGAAAGAAAGAAAGAAAGAAAGAAAGAAAGGAAGGAAGGAAGGAAGGAAGGAAGGAAGGAAGGAAGGAAGGATGGGAGGGAGGGAGGGAGGGAGGGAGGAAGGAAGGAAAATTGTGTTGTGGTGCAACTCATGGGTTTACCATAAATTTAAATAAAGTGGGGGCTGGTGCTCTGCCATAGTCATTAAGCCTTTGCCTGTGGCACTGGTATCCCATACATGTGCCAGTTCATGTTTTGGCTGCTCCACTTTTTTTTTTTTGACAGGCAGAGTGGACAGTGAGAGAGAGAGAGACAGACAGAAAGAAAGGTCTTCCTTTTGCCGTTGGTTCACCCTCCAATGGCTACCGCGGCTGATGCCTTGTGGCCCGCGCATTGCGCTGATCTGAAGCCAGGAGCCAGGTGCTTCTCCTGGTCTCCCATGTGGGTGCAGGGCCCAAGGGCTTGGGCCATCCTCAACTGCACTCCCGGGCCATAGCAGAGAGCTGGCCTGGAAGAGGGGCAACTGGGATAGAATCTGGCACCCCGACCGGGAATAGAACCCGGTGTGCCCACGCCACAGGTGCAGAATTAGCCTATTGAGCCATGGCACCGGCTGCTCCACTTTCAATCCAGATCTGTGCTGATGACCTGGGAAAGCAGTGGAAGGTGGCCCAAGTTCTTGGACCCCTGTACCCATGTGAGAGACTCAGAAAAATCTCCTGGCTCCTGGCTTTGGATTGGCCCAACTCTGACCATTGTGGCTATTGGGGAGTGAACCAGCAAAGGGAAGGACTCTCTGTTTCTTTCCTGATTGTTTGTCAAATAAGTAAATTTTTTTAAAAAATAGATAAAGTGAAAATTTTCTGTGTAATTTCTGTTCTATAAAGTAAATCAGAAATTAGAGACTAAGCATTATTGGTTTTCCAAATTTCTATAAATCAAAAATTTACCTCTTGTAGATTCATGCAGTAAAATTTACCTTTTCAAAGAGGAACAAGTTTAACAAGAGGCTTCAAAGATTTTTCTATGATGAGCCAAATTCACTTTTGTCAGAAAAAAAATTGTAAATTTTAGGAAGGCTGATTAGAATAAATCAGATATGCCTTCTATTCACATGACTTTGTGAGATTAAGAGAGAGTGCTTTATTTCAACCTTTTTATTTTGGACAGGCAGAGTTACACAGTGAGAGAGAGAGACAGAGAGAAAGGTCTTCCTTCTGCTGGATCACACCCCAAATGGCCACTATGGCCAGCGCTGCACCAATCTGAAGCCAGGAGTCAGGTGCATCCTCCTGGTCTCTCATGTGGGTGCAGGGCCCAAGGACCTGAGCCATCCTCCACTGCACTCATGGGCCACAGCAAAGAGCTGCACTGGCAGAGGAACAACTGGGACAGATCTGGTGCCCCAACTGGAACTAGAACCTGGAGTGCCAGTACTGCAGGCAGAGGATTCGCCTAGTGCGCCATGGAACTGGCCTGTTTCAATCTCTACTAAGCTGATGAATATTATCACTTGAAATGTTTTCATTTAAAACCAAATTCTAATTACCACTAATCAATCATTCAAATTAGTACATGATAATATACATTAATTATTTTTCTTTTAGTACATCATAGTGACAAAATGCAGTAGTAGCACATTTATAGTCTGTTCTGGAGTCTTTATTAAAATATTTTTTTTTCTGTTTTGCTTTCTTAGTTTCTCTTTTAAAAAGTTATTGATTTACTTACCTGAAAATCAGACTTTCCAAAAGAGAGAGAGGGAGAAGGGGAGAGAGGGAGACAGGGAGAGTATAAAGTACTGTTTGAAGATTACTTTTTTTTTGACAGGCAGAGTTAGAGAGAGAGAGAGAGACAGGGAGAAAGGTCTTCCTTCCACTGGTTCACCCCCTAAATGGCCACTATGGCTGGCATGCTGAGCCGATCCAAAGCCAGGAGCCAGGTGCTTCCTCCTGGTCTTCCATGTGGGTGCAGGGCCCAAGCACTTGGGCCATCCTTCACTGCCTTTCTGGGCCACAGCAGTAAGCTGGACTGGAAGAGGAGCAACTGGGACAGAATCCAGCACCCCAACCGAGAGTAGAACCCAGGGTGCCAGCGCTGTTGGTGGAGGATTAGCCAAGTGAGCTGTGGTGCCAGCCCTGAAGATTACTTTTACAGTTAATTGTCATAGTACGACACATTAAGGACAGAGGTCCTACATGGGGAGCAAGTGTACAGTGACTCCTGTTGTTGATTTAACAATTGACACTCATTTCTTATGTCAGTGATCAACCAAGGCTCTTGTCATGAGCTGCAAAGGCTATGGAAGTCTCTTGAGTTCACAAACTCTGACCTTATTTACACAAGGCCATAATCAAAGTGGAAGTTCTCTCCTCCCTTCAGAGAAAGGTACCTCCTTCTTTGATGGCCCTTTCTTTCCACCAGGATCTCACTCACAGAGATCTTCCATATAGATCATTTTTTGCCAGAGTGTCTTGGCTTTCCATGCCTGAGAAACTCTCATGGGCTTTTTTAGCCAGATTTAAATGCCTTAAGGGCTGATTCTGAGGCCAGAGTGCTGTTTAGGGCATTTGTCATTCTATGAGTCTGCTGTGTACCCTATTTCCCATGTTGAATTGTTCTCTCCTTTTTAATTCTTTCAATTATTATTAGCAGGCCCTGATCTTATTTATGTGATCCACTTGACACTGAATCCTATATTTATGATCAATTATGAGCTTAAACTGATCACTTTAACTAGTAAGATGACATTGGTACCTGCCAACTTAATAGGATTTGGAGTCCCATGACCCATGGCAAGAAAATAAGTTTTTCAAATGCTGTTTAATTAAAAGCATATCCATGGGTTTTTGTATATTTTTTCTTATTTAATCTTTGAAGTACACCTGCTACTTATGGATTGAATTCTTAATTCCATGTGAGGAGAAATATAGGTCAAAACTTTAGTAATATAACAAAATTGCCTTGCAAAATATGACAAAACAAGAATTTGCATTCAGGTGTGCTTCTTTTCAAAGCTCAGAATCCTAAACATGTACGTCTTTAGGGGTACATATCAGATGCAAGTTTTACCTATAATATCACCTTCTAGCTTACTCACACTGTCGTTCTATATGACTCATTTATAGTACTGCAAGGGGATTCCCCCTCTATTGGACCCACTTCCAATAATACCAACCTCTTATTCATATTTTCCAGTTCACTGTAGTTATTCATTTAATCATACATCATAAAGACTCTAAATTCTCATTCACCACATCTTCTGGTTAAGGATGTAAGCTTGGTAACTCCAAACATTTGCATATCCTGTGGCTGCATCTGACAGAGTATATGACTAGTGTATTTATACTGGTTGAAATAAACTCATCTTTACAAAATCACTTAATATGTGTATCTGTCTATAGCTAAAAGTTACACAATTTTTTGTCCATGAATACTTCATATCATCATGCGTGGATCGAGTATTTTCACATATTCACATCACCATTCCCTGTTCATGTGTAGTGGATAATATGACATAATGTCTCTACTGATGCCATAAGATTTATACATAGGGCCTGGCACTGTGGCATAGTGGGAAACACCACTGCCTGCAGTGCCAGCATCCCATATGGGAACCAGTTCAAGTCCTGGCTACTCCACTTCCAATTCATTTCAATAATAATTTTATTTTGCACATTGAAATCTAAGGGAAAACCCAACTACAACTCTCTCCATTCATCTTTCTTCCAGTTATGATCCTAAGGACATCTATATATTTCCAAGATCAAAGAAAATTAATTTTCTTCCAGTAAGGTGATCACTTAATTATTCTTCAGCTTATTTTCAGTCTTCTCTTATTTTTAACTCAACTTTCTGCAAACTTTTTGAAGTATGCTTCTTATGTTGGTTGCTAAATAATCTCATGGTCCTGGCACTGTGGCATAGTGGGTAAAGCCACTGCCTGCATTGCTGGATCCCATATAGATGCTGGTTCAAGTCCTGCCTGCTTCACTTCCCATCCAGCTTTCTGCTATGGACTTGGAAAGCAGTGGAAGATGGCCCTAGTCCTTGAGACCCTGCAATCACGTGGCAGGCCCAGGAGAAGCTCTGGATCCTGGATTCAGATCATCTCAGCTCTGGCTGTTTGTAGTCATTTGGGGAGTGAACCAGTAGATGGAAGACCTCTCTCTCTCTCTCTCTCTCTCTCTCTCTCTCCTTCTTCCTCTCTGTAAACCTGCCTTTCTAATAAACAAATAAATCTTAAGAAAATCTTTCCCTATTCTCATTAGAAAACAGATATGAACTAAATTAAAAAAAGATGGGTCCAGTGCTGTGGAATAACTGGTAAGCCTGTTGCCAGCAGTGCTGGCATCCATATGGGCACCGGTTCAAGTCCCAGCTGCTCCACTTCCAATTCAGCTCTCTCTATGGCCTAGGAAAGCAGCAGAAGATGGCCCAAGTCCTTGGGCTCCTGCACCTGCTTGGGAATCCTGGAAGAAGCTCTGTGTCCCTGGCTTCAAATCAGAGCATCTCCAGCTGTTTGCAGCCAGATGTGGAGTGAACCAGCAGATAGAAGACCTCTCTCTCTCTCTGCCACTCCTTCTTTCTCTGTGTAACTCTGATTTTCAAATAAATGAATGAATCTTTAAAAATTTTTAAAAATAAAAAATAATAGTTTCATGGCTTTCTAAAGTTCTGTGCATTTTCCTTCTCTTTTTTCAATTAACATGCTGTCCTTCAGAAGCTGGTGTTCTGTTTTGTTTTAAAGATTTATTTATTTAATAGGCAGTATTACAGAGAGAGGGGAAGAGACAAGGAGAGAGAGAGAGAGAGAGAGAGAGAGAGTATTCCATCCATCCGTTCACTCACCAATGGCTGCTATATCCAGGGCTGGGTCAAGCTGAAGCCAGGAGTCAGGATCTCCATCCAATTCTTCCACATGAGTGCACACTCTCAAGTACTTAGGGCATCTTTCATTGCTTTTCCAGGCATATTAATAAGGAGTTATCAGAAGTAAAGCAAGCCAGGACTTGAATCAGTGCCCAAATAGGATGCCAGCACTCCAGGCAGCAGTTTAACCTGCTAAGCCACATGCTAGCTCTCCATTTTCCTTCTTTCTTCCCTAAAGATGAGAAAATATGTATTGATCTATTTTCAGTCTTAGTCTATTTTGTGTTGTTACAAAACCAGTGTAAAATGAGTAATTTATAGAGAAAAAGTGTATCTTACAGTCCATACAAGAAGTCCATGATCAAGAGGCCCCAACAGGAGAGGGCCATATTCCTGTAACTGAACTTGGCAGAAGTCATTACATGGTGAGAGAGAGTGTAAGAGTTAAAACTTTTCACCTCAATGTCCTTTCAAAATTGGGGTCAATCTATTCCTGAGGGTTGAAACAATTGTCTTGGGGATTTTTTAAAAGATTTTGTTTATTTGAGAGGTAGAGCTACAGACAGAGAGAGGGAGAGACAGAGAGAAAGGTCTTCCATCTGATGGTTCACTCCTCAAATGGTAACAATGGCTGGAGCTTGGCCAGTCTGAACCTAGGAGCTAGGAGCTTCCTCCAAGTCTCCCATATCAATGTAGGAGCAAAGCACTTGGGTCATCCTCCACTGCTTTCTCAGGTGGTTGAGAGCTGGATTGGAAGAGGATCAGCCAGTACATGAACTGGTAACATATGGGATGCTGGCACCACAGGCAGAGGCTCAGCCCACAGTGCCACAGCACCAGTCCCAGGTATTAGGTTTTCAATACATCATCTGTCTGGGATGATATAAGTTAAAGTCAGACCATTTTTAAAATTATATTGCATTTTTATTACTATTCCAATTTATTTGGCCTACAAGTAGAATTTTTTATTGTAGTTACTCTATTTCACAGCTATTGAAATTAAATGTCAGCTTTTAATTTTTTAAATTTAAGGTAAACAGGTTTCACATATTTCATATATACAGATTTAGGAACATAGTGATACTTCCCACCCTATCCTCTCTCCCATCCACACATCCTCTCTCATCCTTCCTCTATAACTCCCTGTCTTATTTTTCCTTAAAGATCCATTCATTTTTTATTTGAAAGGCAAAGTTACAAACACAAAGGAAGGGAGAGACAGAGAGAGATCTTCCATCCACTGGTTTACTCCCCACATGGCTGTGATGGCTGAAGATGGGCTGGTCCAAAGCCAGGAGCCAGGAACTTCTTCCAAGTTTCCCACATGGTTGCAGGGGCCCAAGCCCCTGAGTGATCTTCTGATCTTTTCCAGACACATTAGCAGGGAGCTGGATTGGAAGTGGAGCCTCTGGGACTGAAACTGGGCATAGTTCTCCCCACTACACCAGAGTGTCAGCCCTATTTCTCTTACTTTTTACTATGATCTATTTTCAGTGGATTTTATACTCTTAATATTAACACTATAGTAAGTCAAGAGTACAGCATTGTTGTTCAGCAGTAGAGACAAGGGCTGTAAACAATCATAAAATCTCAAAATGTCAATTTCACTCCTATGCATTCCATATTTTGCAGCTCTATTCGTTACCACAGATCAAGGAGAACATAAGGTATTTGCCTATTTGGGATTGGCTTATTTCACTGAATTTAATGGTTTTCAATTGTATTTATTTTGTTGCAAAACAAAGAATTTCATTATATTCTATAGCTGAGTAGTTGTTTATTACATATTTATATATATCTATATATATATCACAATTTTTTTATCCAATCATCAGTTGATGGACATCTAGGTTAAATCCATATCTTAGCTATTGTTAATTGAGTTGCAATGAACATGAGGATACAGATAGCTCTTTCATATGCCAATTTCTTTTTTTAAAGATTTAATTTATTTGAAATACAGAGTTACAGAGAGAGGTAGAGACAGAGAGAGAGGTCTTCCATCCACTGGTTCACTCCCCAGATGACAGCAATGGCCAGAGCTGCACTAATCTTAAGCCAGGAGCCAAGAGCTTCCTCCAGGTCTCCCATGTGATGCAGGGGTCCAAGGACTTGGGCCATCTTCCACTGCTATCCCAGGACATAGCAGAGAGCTGGATCAGAGGAGGAGCAGGCAAGACTAGAACTGGCACACATATGGGATGCCGCTGCTTCAGGCCAGGGCATTAACCCACTGTACCACAGTGCTGGCCCCTCATATGCCTATTTCATTTCACTTAGATTAATTTCCAGGATTGAGATTGCTGAGTCATATGGTATACCTACTTTCAAGTTTCTGAGGTGTCTCCATACATCTTCCACAATAGCTGTGCTAGTTTATTTTCTAACCAATAGTGGATTAAGATGCCTTTTCCCCACATCCTGGCAAGCATTTGTTGATTGTTGATTTCAGTATGAGAGCCACTCTGACAGGGGTGAGGTCAAACCTCATTGTGGTTGTGATTTGTATTTCCCTGAAGACTAGCGATATTGAGCATTTTTCACTTGCCTGTGGTTTTTAAAATTTTCTCTTTTGATGAGTGCCTGTAGAGCAGCTCACACTGATTGCCCAGAGAACCAGCTGTACCCTGTGCCCTCTTATGCACACAAGGTTCCCACTGTCAATGGGTGCAGAGGATTTGCTCCACCTTGCTAGACTCTCATTCACAGAGAGGCAGAGACATTCCCAGAGCCTTGACAGTTTGAGCACTGGAGCCTGTGACATGTTGAGAGATTGGGGGGACCTCAGTAATATGTGGGTGCACAGACTCTAGTCAATTTGCCCAGCCATGTTCAAAGTCAGTGGGAAACATGGAGTTTTCCTTCTGTTAGAATCTCTGGATCACACACATGCACAATAGCCACCAACCAAATGCTTCCTTCCCCCTACCAGTTGCAAGTTGCATGCATTCAAGTTGCTGCCACTGGTACTGTTAGAAGATGGCGTCTTGTCTCAGCCAGGTGCAGGGCACATGCACAAGAGCTTCTGCATCTGCTGTTTATGTCCAAAATGGTGCCCACCTACTCTAAACTGCTTGGTAGGCACCATAGCTTAGTGAATGTAGTGAGAGAAACATGCCCCCTTAGTTTTTTACTGGGTCAGTGGGTACACTTTCCCCCTCAGAGCTCCAGGCCAGACTCACTTCAAAGTCTCCCTCTGTCTATATTACCACTGGTAGGGGTTGCTGCAGTCTGATCTCACCTCACTCTCCAAAGCTGGTGCTTTCTCCTCCTCTTGGCTGCTGGCATCATGTTGTGTCTGTGTTCATGCTGCATGTCTGCATCTTCCACACTGATCCATGGTGTTTCTCTCCTATAGAATTTCCACCACAGTTTTCTCTAACTCTTCCCCAACAATGTACTTCCAACATTTTTTGAAACTAGTTACCTCTAGTATATACCCTTCCCTATTCCACCATCTTGGAATCCTCCAACATGCATGCTTTTTATGGAATTTTAGGAATATAAAATCCAGAGATACTCTATTGAAAAATGCTAACATGGAATCCCATGGGTACCTCTGTATTAAGAAGAACATATTTAATATCATTGAATTATTTTTCCATTGTTCAGTTGTTGGTGACACATGATCTTTCTTTGGAATTCTGTAATTTATTTGGATAAGAATTCTTAAAATTATGTTATCTTTACTAACTGTAATTTTTTACAAAATCAGTAGCAAATGAATGTCTTCATGAAACTAAGTTGTGTTTAATATTTACCAATTAATACACTGTGATTGCCCTTTCAGGAATGTCTTTCCAGCCTGTAACCATGGGTAAAACACTATTCTTGCAGAGGGAGGTTTATGGTTCTTGTTCTTCCAGCTTTTATATCTGTTATTCTGTATACATTTCTATCATAATCTTGTTTTGCACAGTAGAATGTCAGTACAATCCTGACCAGTTCCCCCAATACCACCTTCTTTCACTTTCTCTTCCAGATATAGTTCTATTGACTTCTACATGTCTACATGTTTCTCAGACCAGAGAAATTAATATATCTCAGTGACTTGCTTACTTTATCATTCCTCAGCACATTTTACATTATGCTTTAGGACCTTTATGAAAATTTGTTAATTAAAATGGAAAGGCAAACACAACATTTATCTTTAGAGAATGCACATGAATAAGATAAAGTTGGCATGGTTATAAAACAATATAGCCATGTAAGCTGAGAGCAAATTAGTATCTTGTCTTTCTCCCATCCATGTTCTAACCAGGCCTGACCCATCTTAGTTTTCAAGATCAGATGAGATTGGGGGTGGGAGATTCAGGGTTGTATGGCTTTAGACAGTCTCTTGTCTTTCTGATGCTATAGCAAAAAGATATATTTGTTACATTTCAAATTAAAAATTAAGAGGAAATTTACTAAATACTTAGGAGATGTATTCTGAAACAGAACCTTTATGAGTCATAAATATGATGTTGTGCATAATGTTTTAGTGCAAGGCTGGAAATAAACACTCAATATGCTGCAGAGCCAAGAATTACCTAATGTTAAAACATAAACAGGGGCCAGTGCCATGGCTTAGTTGGTTAATCCTCTGCCTGTGTGCCAGTATCTCATATGGGTACCAGAACCCATATGGGTTCTAGTCCTGGTTTCTCCTCTTCCAGTCCAGCTTTCTGCTGTGGCCCAGGAAGGCAGTGAAGGATGGCCCAGGTGCTTGGGCCCCTGCACCTGCATGGAAGACCAGGAGTAAGCACCTGGCTCCTGGCTTCAGATCAGCACAGTGCCATCCATAGCTGCCATTTGGGGGCTGAACCAATAGAAGGAAGCATTCTCTCTCTCACTGTCTAACTCTACCTGTCAAATTAAAAAAAAGCATAAACAGGTTATTTAGGTTATTTTGCAATTGCTAAAACAGTATGATCTTTGATAGCTTTTTGGAGCCTGTACTTATATATAGATAAGACCAGAAGTGTGTGGAGGACAGAATCTATTGTGTGGCCTTCAATAATTCTCCATGCATTTCTCTCAGTCTATTAATGTAGGTTGCACAGACACTTTTTAATGTTATATTTTCAGGGAAATCATTCTATTATACATTTGAATTTTAAGCTACTCAAATTAGTCTTAATTGAAGCCCTGAAACACTTACCAGTAACATAGATTATAGTCAGAGCCAAAGGCTATTCCCTAATCATTGCATTAATTGAATCTTTTGTCATGTCTAAAAAATATTGTTACCTTCAAGAGAAAGGGAGCTAGGTAGAATGAGACATATAGGTAGAGAGAACACTTTTTTGCATCAATTCATTCCTCCAAACCCACAGCAGCCAGACCTGAGCCAAGAGTGAATACAAGAGGGAAGTCCAGGGCTCCGAGTCCACACATCGGCGCTGGAAGGGGAGCAGACCTGCGTGGAGAGCGTGGGAGCCCACAGTTCGGGACGTCAGCGGCAGACTCAACACACCAGCGCTGGAACGCGAGGTGAGCCGAACCTCAATAACCCGAGACACCGGCAGGCAAGCGGAGAGAGGAGACTAGAGGGAACGACCCCCGGGGCGGGGGGGACTTCACCAAGCTAACTGGAAGAGAGAGAGAGGGAAAAAAAAAAAAAAAGAAAAGAAAAAAGGTGACTGGTATGGACACGGGTTTCTCTCTCTCCGCTCACCTCTCAAGGGCGAGCAAGACAAAGAGCAGGCGCCATCTTGGACATACGTCATAAGCAGAGCGACCTCAGGTCTGCACCGGCCCTGAGCCTAGCAGTAAAACCTGACTCTGGGTGGGGCGAATTAACAGGAGATTAGGACTTAGTAAATTTATGGTGCTACTGAACTGAGACTGTGAAAAAAGAGACGGTGGGGGAGAGAACTCATGGAATTCACGTGAGCACTCTCCAGAGACGCTACAATTCCGTAACTTTGGCAACCCAGTGGGAGACTGAAGGAGAATTTGAGCGCACTCTAAGGGCCGAACAGATTCCCTGTGTGGTCCTTGGGAAAGAGCTTCTGATCTCTGGCTCCTGTGGGTATATCATTTGCCTGCTAACTACCTCCAACTTTGTTCAGCTGTGCAGAATAACTTCCCTGTTGAATCAAAAAAAAAAGAGAGAGAGAGAGAGAGAGAGAGAGAGAGAGAGGTTTACCACGCCTAACCTGGGAGTGTCACCTTTGGCACACCAAACAGAGCTCTCAGGCCACACCCATCTCAAGCCCTAAGGCTCCATCAAAAACAGATAGTCCACTTAATCTAGAGTCATAGTATAACAAGAAAAAGCACCACAGTGAAGAAACCAAATATCTCCAATATGACAAATAACAAACGCAAAAACCAAGGTAATAAAAACAAGGAAGTCACCATGAAGCCCTCAAATGAAAAAGACACCCCAATTCAAGATTATGAGGATGATGACATAGAAGAAATGCAAGAAGCAGATCTCAAAAAATTGATAAGAACATTAAGAAGTTCTCAAAAACAAATTCTTGAACTACAGAAATCCTTAATGGACAAGATAGAAAATCTCTCTCGTGAAAATGAAATATTAAGGAGGAATCAAAATGAAACGAAACAACTAGTACAACAGGAAACTGGGATAGTGACTGAAGTGAAGAATTCAATAGATCAAATGAAAAACACAATAGAGAGCCTTACAAACAGAATGGGAGAAGCAGAAGAGAGAATATCGGACTTAGAAGACAGAGAACAGGAAAGGATACAGTCAGACCAAAGAAAGGAAGAGGAAATTAGGAATCTAAAACATATTGTCGGGAATCTTCAGGATACTATTAAAAAACCCAACATTCGGGTTCTAGGAGTTCCTGAAGGCATGGAGAGGGAGAAAGGATTAGAAGGCCTTTTTAGTGAGATATTAGCAGAAAATTTCCCAGGATTGGAGAAGGACAGAGAAATCCTAGTACAGGAAGCTCACAGAACCCCTAATAAACACGACCAAAAGAGACCCTCACCACGGCACGTTGTAATTAAACTCTCCACAGTGAAACATAAAGAAAAGATCCTAAAATGTGCAAGAGAGAAACGTCAGATTACTCTCAGAGGATCTCCAATCAGACTCACAGCTGACTTCTCATCAGAAACTCTACAAGCTAGGAGGGAATGGCAAGATATAGCCCAGGTACTAAGAGAGAACAACTGCCAGCCCAGAATATTATATCCTGCAAAGCTATCATTTGTGAATGAAGGTGAAATAAAGACTTTTCATAACAAACAGAAATTGAAAGAATTTGTTGCCACTCGTCCAGCCCTGCAAAAGATGCTTAAAGATGTGTTACACACAGAAACAAAGAAACACGGTCATCAATATGAAAGAAGGTAAAGGAAGGAAACCAAGGAAGGAAAGCTCACAGCAAAAGATCACAGGGAATTCAAAGCATATATTAGAACTTATCTTTGGCAAATGGCAGGGCAAAGTTACCACTTATCATTAGTCACATTGAACGTGAATGGCCTGAACTGTCCAGTTAAAAGACACCGTTTGGCTGATTGCGTTAAAAAACAAAACCCATCTATTTGCTGCCTACAAGAAACACATCTTTCCAACAAAGATCCATACAGACTGAAAGTGAAAGGCTGGAAAAAGATATACCATGCCAACAGAAATGAAAAAAGAGCAGGCGTAGCCATCTTAATATCAGACACCATAAACTTTACCACAAAAACCATTAAGAGAGACAAAGAGGGACACTACATAATGATTAAGGGATCAATTCAACAGGAAGATATAACAATTATCAATGTATATGCACCTAACTACAGGGCACCGGTTTATCTAAAAGATTTGTTAACGGACTTAAAGGGAGACTTAGACCCCAATACAATAGTACTGGGGGACTTCAATACTCCACTCTCAGAAATAGACAGATCAATAGGACAGAAGATCAACAAGGATACAGTAGATTTAAATGACACTATAGCCCAAATGGATCTAACAGATATATACAGAACTTTCAATCCTACAGCTAAAGATTATACATTCTTCTCAGCAGTACATGGAACCTTCTCTAGGATTGACCACATACTAGGCCATAAAGCAAGTCTCAGCAAATTCAAAAGAATTAGAATCATACCATGCAGCTTCTCAGACCATAAAGGAATGAAGTTGGAAATGAACAACTCAGGAATCCCTAGAGCATACGCAAACACATGGAGATTGAACAACATGCTCCTGAATGAACAATGGGTCATAGAAGAAATCAAAAGAGAAATCAAAAACTTTCTGGAAGTAAATGAGGATAACAGCACAACATACCAAAACTTATGGGACGCAGCAAAAGCAGTGTTAAGAGGAAAGTTTATATCAATAGGTGCCTACATCAAGAAATTGGAAAGGCACCAAATAGATGAGCTTTCTATTCACCTCAAGGATCTAGAAAACCTACAGCAAACCAGACCCAAATCTAGTAGGAGAAGAGAAATAATTAAAATCAGAGAAGAAATCAACAGGATTGAATCAAGAAAAACATTACAAAAAATCAGCCAAACGAGGAGCTGGTTTTTTGAAAAAATAAACAAAATTGACACCCCATTGGCCCAACTAACTAAAAAAAGAAGAGAAAAGACCCAAATCAATAAAATCAGAGATGAAAAAGGAAATGTAACAACAGACACCACAGAAATAAAAAGAATCATCAGAAATTACTACAAGGACTTGTATGCCAGCAAACAGGGAAACCTATCAGAAATGGATAGATTCCTGGACACATGCAACCTACCTAAATTGAACCAGGAAGACATCGAAAACCTAAACAGACCCATAACTGAGACAGAAATTGAAACAGTAATAAAGGCCCTCCCAACAAAGAAAAGCCCAGGACCAGATGGATTCACTGCTGAATTCTACCAGACATTTAAAGAAGAACTAACTCCAATTCTTCTCAAACTATTCAGAACAATTGAAGAAGAGGGAATCCTCCCAAATTCTTTCTATGAAGCCAGCATCACCTTAATTCCTAAGCCGGGAAAAGATGCAGCACTGAAAGAGAATTACAGACCAATATCCCTGATGAACATAGATGCAAAAATCCTCAATAAAATTCTCGCCAATAGAATGCAACAACACATCAGAAAGATCATCCACCCAGACCAAGTGGGATTTATCCCTGGTATGCAGGGATGGTTTAATGTGCGCAAGACAATCAATGTGATACACCACATTAACAGACTGCAGAAGAAAAACCATATGATTCTCTCAATAGATGCCGAGAAAGCATTTGATAAAATACAACACCCGTTCATGATGAAAACTCTAAGCAAACTGGGTTTGGAAGGAACATTCCTCAATACAATCAAAGCAATCTATGAAAAACCCACAGCCAACATCCTATTGAATGGGGAAAAGTTGGAAGCATTTCCACTGAGATCTGGGACCAGACAGGGATGTCCACTCTCACCACTGCTATTCAATATAGTTCTGGAGGTTCTAGCCAGAGCTATTAGGCAAGAAAAAGAAATTAAAGGGATACAAATTGGGAAGGAAGAACTCAAACTATCCCTCTTTGCAGATGACATGATTCTTTATTTAGGGGACCCAAAGAACTCTACCAAGAGACTATTGGAACTCATAGAAGAGTTTGGCAAAGTAGCAGGGTATAAAATCAATGCACAAAAATCAACAGCCTTTGTATACACAGACAATGCCATGGCTGAGGAAGAAATTCTAAGATCAATCCCATTCACAATAGCTACAAAAACAATCAAATACCTTGGAATAAACTTAACCAAGGACGTTAAAGATCTCTACGATGAAAATTACAAAACCTTAAAGAAAGAAATAGAAGAGGATACCAAGAAATGGAAAAATCTTCCATGCTCATGGATTGGAAGAATCAATATCATCAAAATGTCCATTCTCCCAAAAGCAATTTATAGATTCAATGCAATACCAATCAAGATACCGAAGACCTTCTTCTCAGATCTGGAAAAATTGGTGCTGAAATTTATATGGAGGCACAAGAGACCTCGAATAGCTAAAGCAATCTTGTACAACAAAAACAAAGCCGGAGGCATCACAATACCAGATTTCAGGACATACTACAGGGCAGTTGTAATCAAAACAGCATGGTACTGGTACAGAAACAGAAGGATAGACCAATGGAACAGAATTGAAATACCAGAAATCAACCCAAACATCTACAGCCAACTTATATTTGATCAAGGATCTAAAACTAATTCCTTGAGCAAGGACAGTCTATTCAATAAATGGTGCTGGGAAAATTGGATTTCCACGTGCAGAATCATGAAGCAAGACCCCTACCTTACACCTTACACAAAAATCCACTCAACATGGATTAAAGACCTAAATCTACGACCTGACACCATCAAGTTACTAGAGAACATTGGAGAAACCCTTCAAGATATTGGCACAGGCAAAGAGTTTCTGGAAAAGACCCGGGAGGCACAGGCAGTCAAAGCCAAAATTAACTATTGGGATTGCATCAAATTGAGAAGTTTCTGTACTGCAAAAGAAACAGTCAGGAGAGTGAAGAGACAACCGTCAGAATGGGAAAAAATATTTGCAAACTATGCAACAGATAAAGGGTTAATAACCAGAATCTACAAAGAGATCAAGAAACTCCACAAAAACAAAACCAACAACCCACTTAAGAGATGGGCCAAGGACCTCAATAGACATTTTTCAAAAGAGGAAATCCAAATGGCCAACAGACACATGAAAAAATGTTCAAGGTCATTAGCAATCAGGGAAATGCAAATCAAAACCACAATGAGGTTCCACCTCACCCCGGTTAGAATGGCTCACATTCAGAAATCTACCAACAACAGATGCTGGCGAGGATGTGGGGAAAAAGGGACACTAACCCACTGTTGGTGGGAATGCAAACTGGTCAAGCCACTATGGAAATCAGTCTGGAGATTCCTCAGAAACCTGAAGATAACCCTACCGTTCGACCCAGCCATCCCACTCCTTGGAATTTACCCAAAGGAATTTAAATTGGCAAACAAAAAAGCGGTCTGCAGCCTAATGTTTATTGCAGCACAATTCACAATAGCTAAGACCTGGAACCAACCTAAATGCCCATCAACGGTAGACTGGATAAAGAAATTATGGGATATGTACTCTTTAGAATACTATACTGCAGTAAGAAACAACGAAATCCAGTCATTTGCAACAAAATGGAGGAATCTGGAACACATCATGCTGAGTGAAATAAGCCAGTCCCAAAGGGACAAATACCATATGTTCTCCCTGATCGGTGACAACTGACTGAACACCAAAAAGGAAACTTGTTGAAGTGAAAGGGACACTATGGGAAACGGTGACTTGATCAGCATAGCCCTGACTGTTAATGAACAACTTAATACATTATCCCTCTTAGTAGTTTTTTTGTCTGTTCTACTTAATATGACTGATTTAATTCTGTAATTAATACACAGTTATTCTTAAGTGTTGAAATTTAACTGAATTGTGATCCCTGTTAAACATAAGAGTAGGAATAAGAGAGGGAAGAGATATATAATTTGGGACATGCTCAAGCTGACTTGCCCCAAATGGTAGAGTTAGAAACATACTAGGGGATTCCAATTTAATCCCATCAAGGTGGCATGTACCAATGCCATCTCACTAGTCCAAGTGATCAATTTCAGTTCGCAATTGATCATAATGAAAGGACTAAGAGTCAAAGGGAGCACATAAGCAAGTCTAGTACCTGCTAACACTAACCGATAGAATAAATAAAGGGGAGAGTGATCCAACATGGGAAGTGAGATACTCAGCAGACTCATAGAATGGCAGATGCCCTAAATAGCACTCTGGCCTCAGAATCAGCCCTAAAGGCACTCGGATCTGGCTGAAAAGCCCATGAGAGTATTTCAGGCATGGAAAGCCAAGACACTCTGGCAAAAGATCTCTGTGAGTGAGATCTCAGTGGAAAGAACAGGTCTTCAAAGAAGGAGGTACCTTTCTCTGAAGGGAGGAGAGAACCTCCACTCTGACTATGACCTTGTCTAAACAAGATAAGAGTCGGAGAACTCAAGGGGCTTCCATAGCCTTGGAAACTCATGACTGGTGCATAGGGAGATTACTGATGCCATAGACAGGAGTGTCAATTGGTAAAGTCAACAACAGGAGTCACTGTGCACTTACTCCTCATGTAGGATCTCTGTCCTTAATGTGCTGTGCATTGAGATTTAATGCTATAATGAGTACTCAAATAATATATTTCACTTTGTGTTTCTATGGGGGTGCAAACTGTTGAAATCTTTACTTAATGCATACTAAACTGATCCTCTGTAAAAAAAAAAAAAAAAAAAAAAAAAAAAAAAAAAAAGAAAAGAAACTATCAACTCCCAACTTGACTCTCACTGGGATTAAACATGACAATAGGTCTGATCTGATTTCATCATCATTAAAAAAAATCATCTATTATTTTTCACTTTATGTTTCTGTGTGGGAGCAAACTGTTGAAAGCCTTACTTAATGTATACTAAGCTGATCTTCTGTATATTAAGATAATCGAAAATGAATCTTGATGTGAATGGAAGGGGAGAGGGAGTGGGAAAGGGGAGGGTTGTGGGTGGGAGGGACGGTATGGGGGGTAAGCCATTGTAATCCATAAATCGTACTTTGGAAATTTATATTCATTATATAAAAGTTAAAAATAAATAAAAAATAAATAAAAAATTAAAAAAAAAAAAAAAAAAGAGTGAATACAAGAGCCAGAAATGTAGTCCCAGTCTCTCACAGGTGTGATAGAAGCCTAATTAATTGATTCTGGAAGTCACACCCAGGTACTGTAAAGTAGAACTAGGGTATCTTAATAGGCATCATAGGCCAGCACCGCAGCTCACTAGGCTAATCCTCAGCCTGTGCCACCAGTACTCCAGGTTCTAGTCCTGGTTGGGGTGCCGGTTCTGTCCCGGTTGCTCCTCTTGCAGTTCAGCTCTCTGCTGTAGCTCAGGAAGGCAGTGGAGGATGGTTCAAGTGCTTGGGCCCCTGCACCCACATGGGAGACCAGGAGGAAGCACCTGGCTCCTGGTTTCAGATTGGCACAGTGTGAGGACTGTAGTGGCCATTTGTGGGTGAACCAATGGGAGGAAAACCTTTCTCTCTGTCTCTCTCTCCTACTGTCTAAGCCTGCTTGTCAAAAAAAAATAGGCATCATAACCACTACACTAAATGCATAATGCCCATTTAAATATTTTTCTTTGTCATATTTGAAAGTACTATATATGATTTTCCCCTGATAATTCCTCTCTGTTTCTATCAGAACTCCACGGATGGTTTCTTGTATTTTCCTCCTGAAACCATTTGCATTCTCCTTAACATTACCCATCTAGTTATTCCCTCTAAAATCCCATTCTTTCCAATCTCTGATTCTGCCTGACTAATTTTGCCATCTGTAATCAGACACTTCTCTTTCTAGAATGAATGTCTTCCATGACCTTTAGATTATAGTTTCTTCTCCATGTTGAATGCGTCTTGGTAGTTGTTCAAATAATACCTCACACTTGACTAATCTCAAATGAAACCTGCAGCACTCATTCTTTTTTATTTGTATATGGTAGTAGTACAAGCCAGCCATGAGTTAAATCAACATAATGGGATTTTTGTTGGACTCCTCATTATCCATCAGGTCTAATTTCAGATCTTTCTGTTTCTTTGCCTTTAAATTTGTAATCTTGGTTTTTCATTACTTGATTTTATTTTTACACTAGGTGGACAGAAAGCAATCCTCCTTAATAAAGTTGACAATTAGCTTCACTCAGAACATTTTTGGCAATGCACGTTAAAAAATTCATCTTACAACTTGTTCTGAAATCCAAATATACAACAACTTGAAAAATGATATTTAGAAAACAAAAGCCAATGTAAAAAGACAGATTAAAGGCTATGGAGATGTACCTGGACTCAAATTGAGTTTTGCCCAATTGCTGTATGTTGTCATCTTGCTTACGCCTGGTCCCCATCACAGTCTGGTTTATCCAATCTCTGAACTGCAATTCCTCCTGTTCCGTTATGGGTCTGAAGACTCTCATTTCCTCCTTGAATGACTTTGCATCCCTGTCTTCTGCTGAGAGTTGGGACAATGTTGGATTGCTGGTGGAACCAAGCCCACCACAAACTATAAATACACTCTTCCTGACCAATGACTTGACTGATCAGGTGATGGAGGAGGCTCTGCATAAGAAGGCACATCTCATCTTTTCCTACCTTCCACCTATCTTCCTACACATAAAGCCTATTACCTGGATGTCCTGAGAGGAGCACCTGGTGTTCCGGGCTTTGGAGAACAGAGTTGGCATCTACTCTCTTCACACAGCCTATGATGCTGCACCCCAGGGATGGAAAAACTGGCTTTCCAAAGGGCTTGGAGCCTGCACATCCAGGTATATATATATCCTTCCAAAGCTATCCTATAGAGGGAACCACTGAGTACAATTCAACATTAAGCATACCCAAGATATGGACAAAGTTGTGTCTGCAGTGAGAGAAGCTGAAGGTGTTCCTGTTACTTCTTTTTCTGCTAGGATTGATGAGGAGAATAATAAGGATCAGCCTGAATTGTACTGAGAAGACTTTGATGCAGGTGGTGGCTCAGCTCTCTTAAAACGGATAACTTTACCAGAGAACTGATTCTGTCACTGCAGAAGCCTTTGCCCTACATACTGGAATGGGTGGATCATGCACCCTGGATGAATCTGTTGCCCTGGCAACCATGATTGAGAGAATCAAAAGAAACCTCAAACTAACTCATATTCAATTAGTTCATGGGGTAGGAAGGACCTTAGCATCATGAGTCAAAGCTGTGGCCCTGTGTGCTGGTTCTGGGAGCAGTGTCCTGCAGGGTGTGGAAGCAGACCTGTACCTCACAGGTGGGATGTCCCATCATGATGGTCTAGATGCTACTTCCTAAGGAATAAATGCCATCCTCTGTGAACACAGTAACACTGAATGAGGCTTTCTTTCTGACCTTTGTGATATGCTGGGTGGGTGCCCACTTGGAGAATCAGATTAATATTATCCTGTCAGAAGCAGATAGGGATCTTCTTTGTGTGGTATAAGGCATACAGAAACATCAAGGTGATACAACCTACAGATTGCATTTCCACTCCTGTGGATGTGTAACATGAGTCAGTGGAATCAATATATCTTTCTAGAAGAGTATCTTAAGATGTATGAGGATGCTTCAAAAAAGTTCATGGAAATGTTTATTTTGAGAAAACTGCATAGATTTAAAAAATTCACAAAATAAAAACTTTTAACTCCATTTTCTGCAAACCTTTTGAACATCCCTTATATTATCTTTCTAGTTTATCTGATTCAACAAATGTTTTCTAGTTCATAATGAAATAACTGAACTACTATAATGAAGAGCAAATAATAAGAAAGATCAACTAAAATCAGTTTACTAAAGTTTCTGGGGAAGTAACCAAGTAATTCTTTACTTAGTTTAATTATAGTTGGGATATGTTAACCTAGATATCTCCGCCATTGGTTAGTTTTAAAATGTCCTTTATAAACTTGGAATTGAACACCTATTTTTAGGCAGTAGCCAGTTTGGGATGATATGGTCTGTCTCTGTGTCCAGTTCTGCAGAACTGTCGCTCCCCCTCTTCGTGGAGGAACGACACAGGACCCTGCGCTGTTCTTTTGTCTGCTCGGCCCTCCCCGGGTTTGCTGCTGGTTCTTCCCGGGTTGGCTACCATCCCTTCCACCTCCGTGGAAGGGCGGTTCCCCCTGGCCACTTTCCCCACTTCCGCAGGGGAGCGGCACACCACCGGCCGGCTCTCTTGGGGGCTGCACAGGTGTTCCTTCAGATAGATGTTCCCCTTAGATGTTCCTGGTGCATGCTGTCTCTCTCCTCCTTTATAGTCCTCTTCCACCAATCCCAACTCAGCTGCCCACACACCGAGTATGCTGCTCTCCTCCAATCAGGAGCAGGATCAGCTCCTGGAGGTCATCACTCAAGTTGGCAAGAGGCAGCTGCGTGGAAGCTGTTTTCTCCTCTCCCAGCGCCATATTGTGGTAGAGCAGATGCATAGAATAAGTCTTAATTCCAGTAACTTAGTCTAGTCCAGGTTGCTCCCCACAGATCCCCCTTTCTTTTTATTTTTGGCGTTGATACGTGCCTGTCTTTGGTGCCCCATGGCACACACTCTGCTCTGCTTGCTAGAGTTGCCCACAGGTGCTTACAAGCCCTACCAATCAGGCAAACTGAATCCGGGTCCTCTCTTCGCCATGTTGTGAGGAGGTTTTTAGGCGCTGATGCATGCCTGTGTTCCGTGCCCTGCAGCGCATGCTCTGCTCTGCTAGAACTGCCTGCAGGTGCTCACCACCTCCCTAATCAGGCAGACTGAATCCAAGCTCTCTCATTGCCATGTTGAGGGGAGGCCTTATTTTTCTCTATTTCTCTACCTCCGGGCATTCCTATCTCTCCTATTTTACTTCTATCTGCCAGCATTCCTATTTCTCTCATTTTACTTCTAAACTTCTGTTTCTCTTATCCCTGCAGCTTCCCGGCGCCCGCCCCGAGGCTGCTTCTCAGTGGCTTCCCGGCTCTGAGCCACTTCAGCCCACGCTTCTCTCATCTGTGCGGCTTCCCAGCTTTGCGCGCGCACTCCACGGTCTCCGCGCCCGCACCACGGCCTCGCGCTAGCCCCACGTTACCTATCTATTCACGCCCCACGCGCTCGCTCTGGCTCTGCACGCGGCGGCTTCCGTGAGTCACACAGCGTAGCTCATGTTTCCGCCACCGGTATTCAATCTAAGTTCCCCAGGCTAACCTGGCGAATTCAACCTAGCTTATGCGTCTCCGCCTTATGGTTTGGCTTCCCGTCTTTTGCTCCCCGGGCTAATCTAACGGATTCCAACCTGGCCCACGTTTCCGCCTCTGGTTTAACTTTTCCCCTTTTGCTCCCTGGGCTGACTTAAAGAATTCCAAGCTGGCTTACGTTTCCACCTTGGCCTGCCCCCGCAGCTTCAATTTCCCTAACATTTTTCTCTACCCGGTATGTTTCCCTAAGTTTTCTTCCAACAATATTCCTCCCTCATTTCTCCTGACTTCTCCCCACAGTCCATATCCAAGTCTGTTTGTTCTAGCTTTCACTTTCGCTTTCGACCTTAGAGATTTCTCCCAGCTTCCCCCCGTAGTCCGTATCTGAGTCTATGCCTAGGCTTTCAATAGCTTCTTCCGGCACCTTTTCCGTCCAGCTTTTCCCTAGGCTCTTTTCTAGTCTCTCTCTCCGGTATTTTCCCGCTTCTTCTCACTTCTTCCCTCCTGGGTTTCCTATCCGAGTCACGGCACCATTATGTCACTCCCCCTCTTCGTGGAGGAACGACACAGGACCCTGCGCTGTTCTTTTGTCTGCTCGGCCCTCCCCGGGTTTGCTGCTGGTTCTTCCCGGGTTGGCTACCATCCCTTCCACCTCCGTGGAAGGGCGGTTCCCCCTGGCCACTTTCCCCACTTCCGCAGGGGAGCGGCACACCACCGGCCGGCTCTCTTGGGGGCTGCACAGGTGTTCCTTCAGATAGATGTTCCCCTTAGATGTTCCTGCTGCATATTGTCTCTCTCCTCCTTTATAATCCTCTTCCACCAATCCCAACTCGGCTGCCCACACACCGAGTATGCTGCTCTCCTCCAATCAGGAGCAGGATCAGCTCCTGGAGGTCATCACTCAAGTTGGCAAGAGGCAGCTGCGTGGAAGCTGTTTTCTCCTCTCCCAGCGCCATATTGTGGTAGAGCAGATGCATAGAATAAATCTTAATTCCAGTAACTTAGTCTAGTCCGGGTTGCTCCCCACAAGAACCACCTAAACTCAGTCTTTCACTTCAGTTTTGGAATCAACATGAGATTTATTAGGAGGAATATTTTTTAAAAAAATATGATTGCTATTCATGTTACTATGTCGTTATTGCTTTTCATTTTATAAAAATAAACCAAATTATAACATTAGTCCAAGCCCTAATCCTTACCTGGCCCTAGCCCTAGCCTTAGTCCTAGCCCTAAGCCTAAACCTAATCCTAGATCTAAACAAATTCTGAAGCCTAATACTAAGTCTATCCCTAGACAAAGCATTAACCCTAAATTTGGGCCTCATCTTAACCATAACCTTACCTTAACTCTATACTTAGCCAAAATCCTAATTGTATCCCAACATGGTGTTTTAACCCAATCTAAACTCTAACACTAGCACTAATCCTATCCCTATCTTTAGCCTTAATAACTCAAGCATTACCCTTAATCCTAATCTGAGCCCCAACTCTAACCCTAACACTAATACCAAAACTTAAACTTAACCCTGCCTTAACCCTAACCCTAACCCTGGCCTAAAACCTATCCATAGTCCTAACTTTAACTATCACACTAGCTCTAACCATAGTCCTAACTCTGGCTCTAACTCTAAAATTTACCATAGAACTAAATATAACCCTAATCTTAAACTAATTTTAAATCTCACCCCAACACTAGTGCTACCTTTCTGCTTAGGCCTAACCCTAAAACAAACTAGCCTTCAGTGTGAACTTGACCATAGTCCTGATGCTAACTTTAATGCTATATCTAACACTAGCCTTAAACTAACCATCATGCTACCCAAAGACTAAGCCTCATCCTAGTGAGGATGACCCTAACTTCAACTATAACTGGGATTTGGAGTGCTAGTTGTTTTATATCTCAGCATTTCAATTATATTCTTTTGTATGCATCAAATATTACATAAGAATGTAAAATGGTCTTTACAAAACAGAAGTAAATATAAGAAGAGTAAACATTGCTAATATGCAGCAGTACATATTTTATTATTTGCAAATGTTTCAAAGCTTACAAGGCCCATTATTAATAGGATAACCACACATGTGAATTATGACTTAGCAACATAGAGTGTAAAGGAAGTTACATATTTATGTTAAAAATACACATGCAAATGCATAACAGTCTCTCTCAAGTGCTCAGCATAGACTGCTTCAGAAGCAGGAGGCATGAAGCTGTAGAAGTTTGAATGTACACAACATATGGAAATCTCTCAAGCATAAAAACTGTACCTAATTTGCCATAATGGTTTCTTTCTTCAAGTATTTGGATCTGAACTCAAGCAAAGAAAATAATGAACAACAATGATTTTCATACTATGAAAATATAAACAGGTTAACAGTTGCAAAAATCTTGAAAAACATGGAGTTTATGAGAATGAATAATGTATTTCATAAAAAAGGCCATAGCAGATCTATTTCATTGTGGCTCTACTTTGTTTTTTTAATTTAAGATCTCTCTCTTTTTTCTTCCCCCTCCCTCTTTGTAACTCTGCCTTTCAATTAAATAAGTAAACCAATCTTTAAAAAAAGATGGACAGATTTGCTGCACATACCCAAAGGAATAGATACACAAAGGCAAAACATTGGATACATGCAATCTCCAAGTGCAGGATTTGACTGATATTGAACAATCAGTGGTAGGATGACAGCTGCACTGCAGTTATTTTCAGATCAGTGGCAACCCTCAGTTCCACAATCCAACTTGCAAAAGTTAGAATTTAGAATTCTCTTTTCCCACTCAAGGATTATCTGAGCTAAGAGGGAGGATCTTCAAGCACATGTAGTCATCATTCAATTTCAAAGCCAGAGTTTTAAATGCTAAAGTTAATCTGAAAGATATCAGGCCCTTTTAGCTTCTTAGGGAACACACACTATATCTATTTTTTTAAGAAAGCTTTTATTTAATAAACATAAATTTCATAGGTACAACTATTGGAATATAGCAATTGTTCCCCCCATACCCACCCTCCCAACCCCAGGTTGTCCCACCTCCTATTGCCTCTCCCATCCTTCTTTGATGGCCCCTTCTTTCTACTGGGATCACACTCACAGAGATCCTTCATGTAGATCATTTTTTGCCACAGTGTCTTGGCTTTCCATGCCTGAAATGCTCTCATTGGGTTTTCAGCAGCTCTATGCTTTTTTTTAATTTATTTTTTATTTTTTTGACAGGCAGAGTGGACAGTGAGAGAGAGACAGACAGACAGAAAGGTCTTCCTTTTGCCGTTGGTTCACCCTCCAGTGGCCACTGCGGCCAGCGCGCTGAAGCCAGCACACCGCACTGATCTGATGGCAGGAGCCAGGTATTTCTCCTGGTCTCCCATGGGGTACAGGGCCCAAGGACTTGGGCCATCCTCCACTGCACTCCCTGGCCACAGCACAGAGCTGGCCTGGAAGAGGGGCAACTGGGACAGAATCCGGCGCCCCAACCGGGACTAGAACCCGCTGTGCCGGTGCCGCAAGGCGGAGGATTAGCCTAGTGAGCCACAGTGTCGGCAGCTCTATGTTTTTAGGAATTATAATTCTCAGGGCCGGCACTGTGGCACAGTGGGTTAGTACCCTAGCTTGAAGCGTTGGCATCCCATAGGGGTGCCAATTCAGGTCTCGGCTGCTCCACTTCCAATACAGCTCTCTGCTGTCACCTGGGAAAGTAGTAGAAGATGGCCCAAGTCCTTGGGCCCCCACACCCATTGGGAGACCAGAGGAAGCTCCTGGCTCCTGGCTTCAGATCAGCACAGCTCCAGCTGCAGCAGCCCTCTGGGGAGTGAACCAGTGGACAGAAGACCTTTCTCTGTGTTTCTCCTTCTCACTGTAGCTCTAACTCAAAATAAAGAAAATCTTTTTTAAAAAAATAATTATAATTCTCTATACAAGCTGCAAGTAAAGCTAGAACAAGCCTGTGACAACATCTGAGAACTTTTGTACTATGAGGTTCCTGATTTGAAGGGATTTAAGTAAATAGATGTGGTTGATTTCCAATGAATCATTATTTACAAAAAGAGATATAATTGGCCTACAGGAACTACTAATGCAGTGAATCTTCCTTTTCAGAATATCTTGCATGCATGTTATTACCCATTTTATGGATACCAATGTGTGCCATACCACATTTTTCAAGTGGAAATTCAAATAAAACTTTCAAATCTTTAATTACAAAATAAGGTTTCTTTCTGCTTTTTTATTTTATTTTTTAAGTAACTCAAAATTTAAATATGATTAAGAAATTTTATATTTGACTAGGGTAGAATTACCTCGTCGTTAAGTTTTTCAAACATTTTATGTTATCTATAAACCTAAGCAAGATGATAAATAGTATACATAACACATATTTGGGAATTTTGAAGAAGTCATTTTATTCTTTAGCTTTAGATGTGCATCATTTAGTACCTTGATCTGCCTTTTACTGCTGTATATTCACTTCATAGTTTAAAAGCTTTGAAGTATTGCCAATATAATTTGTAACCATTATTTAAGGATTAGAAAACACAGATAAAGTAAAACTAGATTGTGTATGATTACGTCACTCAACAATGATGACTGTGAAAGGCTGCCTTTATGATTTGTCTCAAATATCCCTTTCCTTTACTCCTTAACTCATTCCAGTAATTTCCACTCCCCTGACCATTCAAAATTTGTTCTCTCCAGGTTCACAGTGATTTTTATAAAATTAGAGATCATTTCTTCAATGTCATTTAATGTAACCTGCCAGTAGTATTGTTCTCAACAGAACACTGTTCTCCAAAATAGCTTCCTCATTTTTCTTCCAAAATATTTGCATCCAAAGAGTAATTTTAGCTCATCTGTCAAATGATAGTTGGTTGTCAATGTGTGTTTTCCTTTCTGGGGTTTCTATTTTGTCCCATTTGTTTACATGCCTATTGTGAAGAATGTCCTTGGACATTTTCATGATATTAATTTTTCTGTTCTGTGAACATGGGAGATTTTTCCCATTTTTATGTCCTTTTGTTTTTGATAGGCAGAATGGAAAGTGAGTGAGAGAGAAAAAGGTCTTCCTTTTGCCATTGGTTCACCCTCCAATGGCCACCACGGCCAGCGTGCTGTGGCCAGCACACCGCACTGATCCGATGGCAGGAGCCAGGTACTTATCCTGGTCTCCCATGGGGTACAGGGCCCAAGCACTTGGGTCATCCTCCACTGCATTCCCTTGCCACAGCAGACAGCTGGCCTGGAAGAGGGGCAACCAGGACAGAATCCAGCACCCCAACCGGGACTAGAACTTGGTGTGCTGGCACCACAAGGCGGAGGATTTGCATAGTGAACCGTGGCGCTGGCCTTGTCCTTTGTTTCTTTAATTAAGGTTTTGTAATTTTCATTGTAGAGATCTTTCACATTCTTGATTAAGTTTATCCCAAGGGTTTTTTTTTTTTTTTTTTAGCTATTGTAAATGGGCCTAATCTTACAGTTCTTTCTCAGGCAGAGAATTGTTCATGTATAAGAATGACACTGGTTTGTGTGTGTTGATCTTACATCCTGCAAATTTTCTTAATTCTCTTATGAGATCTAATAGTCTCTTAGTGGAGTCTTTTGGTTCCTGTATACAAAGGACTATATTATCTGCAAACAGGGATAATTAAAATTCCTCCTTTCAAATTTGTATCACTTTTTTTTGCCTAATGCCTGACTAAAACTTCAAGAAGTATACTGAAAAAATAATAATGAAAATGGTCATCTTTGGTTCCAGACTTAGTGAAATCCTTCACAGCTTTTCCTCATTCAATATGATGCTGCCTGTGGTTTAGTCATATATTGCTTTGATTGTGTCAATGTATGCTTCTTCTATCCCAAATGTTAAGGGTTTTTATCATGAAAGGATGTCATTTTATCAAATGGTTCTCTGCATCTATCAGAAAATCAAATCATTTTATTGATTTCTTTAACTTTTATTTAATGAATATAAATTTCCAAAGTACAGCTTATCGATTACAATGGCTTCCCCCCCATAATGTACCTCCCACCCGCAACCCTCTCCTTTCCCACTCCCTCTCCCCTTCCATTCACATCAAGCTTCATTTTCGATTCTCTTTATATACAGAAGATCAGTTTAGCATACATTAAGTAAAGATTTCAACAGTTTGCTCCCACACAGAAACATAAAGTGAAAAATAACAGATGATTTTTTAAATGATGATGAAATCACATCGGACCTATTGTCATGTTTAATCCCAGTGAGAGTCAAGTTGGGAATTGATAATTTCTTTCTTTTTTTTTTTTACAGAAGATCAGTTTAGCATACATTAAGTAAAGATTTCAACAGTTTGCACCCCCATAGAAACACAAAGTGAAATATACTGTTTGAGTACTCGTTATGGCATTAAATCTCAATGTACAGCACATTAAGGACAGAGATCCTACATGAGGAGTAAGTGCACAGTGACTCCTGTTGTTGACTTTACAAATTGACACTCCTATTTATGGCATCAGTAATCTCCCTATGCTCCAGTCATGAGTTTCCAAGGCTATGGAAGCCTTTTGAGTTCTCTGACTCTTGTCTTGTTTAGATAAGGTCATAGTCAAAGTGGAAGTTCTGTCCTCCCTTCAGAGAAAGGTACCTCCTTCTTTGAAGACCTGTTCTTTCCACTGGGATCTCACTCACAAAGATCTTTCATTTAGGCTTTTTTTTTTTTTTTGCCAGAGTGTTTTGGCTTTCCATGCCTGAAATACTCTCATGGCCTTTTCAGCCGGATCCAAATGCCTTTAGGGCTGATTCTGAGGCCAGAGTGCTGTTTAGGACATCTGCCATTCTATGGGTCTGCTGTGTATCTCGCTTCCCATGTGGATCGTTCTCTCCCTTTTTGATTCTATCCGCTAGTATTTGCAGACACTAGTCTTGTTTCTGTGATCCCTTTGGTTCTTAGCCCTATCCTTATGATCAATTGTGAACAGAAATTGATCAGTGGGACTAGTGAGATGGCATTGGTACATGCCACCTTGATGGGATTGAATTGGAATCCCCTGGTATGTTTCTAACTCTACCATTTGGGGCAAGTCAGCTTGAGCATGTCCCAAATTGTACATCTCTTCCCTCTCTTATTCCCACTCTTATGTTTACCAGGGATCACATTTCAGTTAAATTTCAACTCTTAAGAATAACTGTGTATTAATTACAGAATTAAACCAGTCATATTACGTTGAACAGACATAAAACTACTAAGAGGGATAATGTATTAAATTGTTCATTAACAGTCAGTGCTATGCTGATCAAGTCACCGTTTCTCATAGTGTCCATTTCACTTCAACAGGTTTCCTTTTTTGAGCCTTTTTGTGTTTATTGCTTGGCATAATTAATCTTCTTCTCTGACTCTGCATTTGTTTTTTTATTTTTTTATTTTATACTATGTCTGTGTTAAGGGAACTGCTTGCTGTTGGAGGAGCCTTGGAGGCTTGAGATGGGTGTGGTTGAGAGCTCTGCTTGGGTGTGCAAAGGTGACACTCTCAGGTTATGCGTGATAAATCTCTCTCTTTTTATTTATTTCTTTATTTATTTATTTAATTTTATTTATTTATTTTATTTTATTTATTCAGGAGGTAAGTAATACTGCACCACACAGCTGTGCAGAATTGATGGTATTTAGCTTCCAATCTCTGGCTTCTACCCAAAGAGTCTGTGCAGGCTCCATTTCTCCTCTGGACTCCCACTGGGTTGCCTAGGCTACTGAACTGTAGTGACTCGGTTCCTTAGCTCTCCCCTGTTGTTATGTAAATCCTGAGTTGGGCCTGCTCTTTGTCTCTTGCTCGCCTTTGCAAGGTTGGCGGAGAGAGAGAAACTCTTCTGTACCAGTACCCCCCCACCCTTTTTCCTTCTCTCCTGTAGTCAGTCTGGTGAACTTTCCCACTCCCCTATATATTCTGACCGCCGTTTCCCCATCAATGTCTAGGGTTACTGAGCTCACCTCCCCTTCCAGCGCCGATGTGTGGACTTGGAGGCCTGGGCGTCCCTGCTCTCCCCGCTGGTGTCTGTGTGACATCCACTCCCCTTCCTGCACTGGCGCGCAGACCCTGCAGCTCCTGCGGCTTGGCTTCCACGCGGTGGGAGACCATGTTCTCCCAATAGGTACTCCAAGTCACAGCCACTAGACCCGGAAGAGTTTCCTCTGCAATTTTTTCCTGATCCTTTTTCTGAGGCTACCGTAACTCCACTTTTATTAAATTAAATTTTCCCGGACTATCGGTGTGCACCCTCACTATTCCACCATCTTGGCTCCACCTTCATTTTATTGATTTTAAAAATGTATTTATTTATTTACATATGTAGAACTACCCCTGAATCCCTTGAATAAATTCTACTTTGGGTCTTATTGATGTATTATTGGTGGTTTTTTTTGATGTATTTCATACCATTTTGTTGAGGATTTTGAAGCTATGTCCATTATGGATATTGGTGTATAGTTCTTATTTATTGCATCTCTGTGCTTTTGTAATTGAGCTAATTTTTGTCTCAAAGAATAGATTTGGATTGATTTTATCCCTTTCAATTTTTTTGAATAATTTAAGAATGGGGATCAGTTCTTCCTTCAAAGTTTGATAAAATTCAGCTGCCTCTAGGCTGGCTCTGGGGCATAAAATGTCAAGCTTCCACCTGCAGGTTCTGCATCCCATATGGGTGCTGGTTCAAGCCTCAGCTGCTCCACTTCCAATCCACCTTTCTTGTAATGCACCTTGGGTCCCAGTGCCCATGTGAGAGACCCCGAAGGAGTCTATGCTCCTGGATTTGACCTGGGCCAGCCTTGACCATTGCAGCCATTTGGGGAGAGAACTGGCAGACTGAAAATCTCTGTCTCTGTCTCTCTTCCTCTCCCTCCCTGTGTCTCTCTCTTTTAAATAAATAAATATTTTAGAAATGAATTCTATCTCTTCCATAAATGATGTTTGGAAAGCTGGATTTCCACTTCTGTAGTTCAAAATCAAACCTATATCTTACTCCCTATACAAGAATCAACTCACAATGGATCAAGGATCTAAACCTAATATCTGAAACCATCACATTACTGATGAACAACATAAGGGAAAGGCTATTGGCCTAGGCAGTGAATTCTTGAATAAGATAGCAGAAGCACAAGTAATAAAACACCAATAGGCTAATGTGATTACATCAATCTAAGAAATTGTTTCACAAAAACAAAATAATTAACAAAGTGAAGAGGTAATCAAAACAATGAGAGAAAATATTTGAAAACTATGTATCCAATAAAGGATTAATATCAAGAATATATAAGGAGTTCCAGAAACCCAACAACAACAAAATAATGCAGTTAAAAATGTACCAAGGGCAGGAACAAGCATTTTCAAAGGTGAAATAAAAAAGGCCAACATGGGGATAGCACTCTGATATAGCAGGTACAGCCACCGCCTGCAGTTCCAGTATTCCATATGGGTGCTGGTTCAAGTCTCAGCTGCTCCACTTCTGATCCAGCTCTCTGCTATGGCCCAGGAAAGAGTAGAAATGGCCCAAATCCTTGGGCCCCTGCACCCATGTGGGAGACCCAGAAGAAGCTCCTGGCTCCTTGCTCCATACTGGCTCAGCTCCAGCCATTGCAGCCATGTGGGGGGTGAACCAGTGGGTGGAAGCCCCCCTCCTTCTCTCTGTGTGTAACTCTGACTTTAAAATAAATAAATAAATATTTAAAAAAGGCCAACAGACAGATGAAAAAACTCCAGGATCACTGCCATCAAGGAAATGCAAATAAGAATTACAGTGTGTGTCCCCTCACCCCAGTCAGAATGGCCATCATACAAAATCAGTAATGGCAAATGCTGGGCATTATTACTCATACATATTCTGAAATAAGCATTAAAACTGTCACCTAGTTTTTCTATTGCTTTTCTAGTGAATCCACCATAGCCTATTTCTTTTTTTTTCTCATCTCCTCCTTTTTGAACTGAAGTGCTGTAGAGCTCAGTCTTTTATATTCTTTCTAATGACTTTTACAACCTTGTTTGTACTAATGGTTTCCAAATGTGCATCTCCAGCCCAGGAATCATTCCTTAATTTTAGATTGGCATATCACACTGCCTACTTGAGACCTCTCTTTGATTATCTATTGTGTACTTAAATTCCAACAGGTCCAAAATATTACTAATATTATTCTTTCTCAAACCTCCATTCTATGACCTATTGTTCATTCAGGAGAATGTTGTTCAATCTCCATGTGTTTGCGTATGCTCTAGGGATTCCTGGTCTGCTAATTTCCAACTTCACTCCTTTATGGTCTGAGAAGCTGCATGTTATGATTCTAATTCTTTTGAATTTGCCGAGACTTGCTTTATGGCCTAGTATGTGGTCAATCCTAGAGAAGCTTAAGGATCTCTATGATGAAAATTACAGAACCTTAAAGAAAGAAATAGAAGAGGATAGCAAAAAATGGAAAAATCTTCCATGCTCATGGATTGGAAGAATCAACATCATCAAAATGTCCATTCTCCCAAAAGCAATTTATAGATTCAATGCAATACCAATCAAGATACTGAAGACCTTCTTCTCAGATCTGGAAAAAATGATGCTGAAATTCATATGGAGACACAGGAGACTTTGAATAGCTAAAGCAATCTTGTACAACAAAAACAAAGCCGGAGGCATCGCAATACCAGATTTCAGGACATACTATAGGGCAGTTGTAATCAAAACAGCATGGTACTGGTACAGAAACAAATGGATAGAACAATGGAACAGAAAAGAAACACCAGAAATCAATCCAAACATCTACAGCCAACTCATATTTGATCAAGGATCCAAAACCAATCCCTGGAGTAAGGACAGTCTATTCAATAAATGTGCTGGGTAAATTGGATTTCCACATGCAGAATAATGAAGCAAGACCCCTACCTTTCACCTTACACAAACATTCACTCAACATGGATTAAAGACTTAAATCTATGACTTGACACCATCAAATTATTAGAGAGCATTGGAAAATACCCCAGAAGCACAGGCAGTCAAAGCCAAAATTAACATTTGAGATTGTATCAAATTGAGAAGTTTCTGTACTGCAAAAGAAACAGTCAGGAGAGTGAAGAGACAACCAACAGAATGGGAAAATATATTTGCAAATTATGCAGCTGATAAAGGGTTTAAAACCAGAATCTACAAGGAAATCAAGAAACTCCACAACATCAAAACAAAGAACCCATTTACGAGATGGGCCAAGGACTTCAATAGACATTTTTCAAAAGAGGAAATCCAAATGGCCAACAGGCACATGAAAAAATGTTCAAGATCACTAGCAATCAGGGAAATGCAAATCAAAACAACAATGAGGTTTCACCTCACCCCGGTGAGAATGGCTCACATTCAGAAATCTACGAACATCAGATGCTGGAGAGGATGTGGGGAAAAAGGAACACTAACCCACTGTTGGTGGGAATGCAAACTGGTTAAGCCACTAAGGAAGTCAGTCTGGAGATTCCTCAGAAACCTGAAGATAACACTACCATTCAACTCAGCGCCATCCCACTCCTTGGAATGTACCCAAAGGAAATTAAATTGGCAAACAAAAAAGCAGTCTGCACATTAATGTTTATTGCAGCTCAATTCACAATAGCTAAGACCTGGAACCAACCCAAATGCCCAGCAACAGTAGACTGGATAAAGAAATTATGGGACATGTACTCTATAGAATACTATACAGCAGTCAAAAACAGTGAAACCCTGTAATTTGCAACAAGATGGAGGAATCTGGAAAACATCATGCTGAGTGAATTAAGCCAGTCCAAAAGGGACAAATATCATATGTTCTCCCTGATCAGCGACAACTAACTGAGCACCAAAAAGGAAACCTGTTGAAGTGAAATGGACACTATGAGAAACAGTGACTTGATCAGCTCTTGTCCTGACTGTTGATATACACTGTAATACTTTATCCATTTTAGTATTTTTTTGTTCTAGTACCATTGGTTGAAGTCTGTAATTAACACACAATTATTCTTAGGTGTTTAAATTTTAACTGAAAAGTGATCCAAGTTAGGAATTTGGAAAACATTTTGCTGAGTGAAATAAGCCAATCCCAAAGGGACAAATACCACTTGTTCTCCCTCATAGGTGACAACTAACTAAGCACCAAAAAGGTAACCTGTTAAAGTGAAAAGAACACTATGAGAAACAGTGACTTGATCAGTCCTCACCCTGACTGTTGATGAGCAACTTAATCTGTTATCCCTCTTAGTATTTTTTTTGTTTGTTCTACTTAATACTTTTGGTTGAATACTGTAATCAATAGACAATTCTTCTTAAGAGCTGAAACTTAACTGAAAAGTGATCACTGTTAAATAGAAGAGTGGGAATAAGAGAGGGAAGAGATGTGCAATTTGGGACATGCTCAAGCTGTCTTACCTCAAATGGTAGAGTTAGAAACATACCAGGGGATTCCAATTCAATCCCATCAAGGTGGCATGTACCAATGCCATCTCACTAGTCCCACTGATCAATTTCTGTTCACAATTGATCATAAGGATAGGGCTAAGAACCAAAGGGATCACAGAAACAAGACTAGTGTCTGCAAATACTAGCGGATAGAATCAAAAAGGGAGAGAACGATCCACATGGGAAGCAAGATACACAGCAGACCCATAGAATGGCAGATGTCCTAAACAGCACTCTGGCCTTAGAGTGCCCTTAAGGCATGCAGATCTGGCTGAAAAGGCCATGAGAGTATTTCAGGCATGGAAAGCCAAGACACTCTGGGGGAAAAAAAAGACCTAAATGAAAAATCTCTGTCAGTGAGATCCCAGTGGAAAGAACGGGTCATCATCTAGCCCAAGGGGATTTGGGATCCCATGGTGAGTAAATCCAGCTGTGAAATTATGATTTAAGCTTTCATTTTGGCTATGTTGTTACACAGAATATGTTAGTCAGTCCTTTCATAAGATCTAAAAATCAAACTACATCTTGAGGAATCCCTCAGGACAGAGTCAGTGTCCCGTCTTAAAGAGAATAGAGAAATGTGGGAACAAGTCAGGCTTGCCAGAATACACACTGACAATGCCAAATGGAATCTTAGCAAGTGGTTTTAACCATTAAATAATAGCTTATAAAATATTTACTGGAAGGTCCAATGCCTTCTATAAATTTTAAGAATACATGTATTTAAATATACTTTAAATATCTAACAAGATGTGGCTTGTTTAAACAGCAAACAAAAACATAAAACATTTTTAGTTTCTTTCTATCATCAAATTTAAAACATCTGACAAAGAGATTCAGGTCACATGAATCAAATGAATTTTCAATTAATTTTAGCTATTAAATTTATAGCAATTTTTCCTTGATAAACCAATTAAGACAGAGCTCAAAATAAATTTTCCCATGTAGACATACAATATGAACACACACATAACACAACATACATATAGAACAATAAAGCAGTTTTAGTAATAGTTTTCTAAAATCTTTAGCTGTTTTTTTATTATCAACCAATTAAAATTACTTTCTGTTCTTGGTGAACTTGATTAACCATGCTTTCTTCCAGTTGGAACCTGTAGTGCATTATTGACTTCATCTGTTTACAGAACAATTCAAAACTACTGAATACAGAAGTGGCTGGGAAAAGTCCATCAGAACCTATAGGAGGGCGGCTAAACACAGAACCAACAATGTTTTAGTTTAATGAGCAGCAAATCTGATATACAAAACTGTGGATGAGAAAAGACTTTAGCCATGTTTCAAATGATGAACTCATTAACCAACAAGAGGTATTTGCTTACTTCACACAGTATTTTCAAAAGCACCTATAGGATTTTACAAAACATTTCATTCTTTTAGGCCTCTGCGCCTTTCTCATTAAGATAACCATCATGTCTAGTAACACGAGATCATTAGACTTTTTAACTTTCAGACATTTGTATCAGTGGCATTTTACATTATCAAAACTTAAAATTTAGCACGACTTCACATTTTAACAGTACCTGTAATACAACCCAAGATGCCTGATTGATTAGCTGGTGTCTCTTGAAGATGAGAGACATAGATCCTTTGACATTTCCAGGGACCCAACTGGAAATATCAAAGTCCAAATTCTTTGGAACTTCGATTTTTTTGAATGCCTGTCAAAGATGACAAGAAGGCTTAAAATATATGGCTTAACATCATGACAAAGTATAGACCAGATTTGATTAAATCATGACTCCTTTAAAACTCAGTTTTTTTTTTGCTGACTTTAAAATGTTTATTCTTTAAAAAATTAGTTGCTTTTTATACAGCTATACAAAGTTCTTAATGTTTCTTTGGCAATGGAATATAATGGAATTTTACAACTATATAAAAAAGTTACCTTTGCCTAAGAAACAGTATTTACTGTGTGTACATAGTTGACTGACAAAATTCTCTACCATCCAGCACCCTAATTAATTGATGAAATAGGCTACCTCATATTACAGGATTTCCAAAAAGAAAGAAAGAAAAAGAGAGAAAGATATAGACACACACACACCCACACACATACACACACACAACCTGCTGTGGCTCAAAACACAGTATCACGGCCCTATCTGCAGGCAACCTGCAATAATTGCCAAATACAATTTAGTGATAAGAAAAATCCTTTCAGTGATGAAAAAATACTTATAAGTCCCATTGAAGTACTGCTTTAGTTTAACTATACATAAGAAATTACTTAACCTTCTGCTATTCCAAATATATTTAATGCTCATTTTTTAAAGATGAGCCTTCCTCCCCCCAAAAGTAACTGCATTTTATCTTTGAAATGAAGCAGAAAAACAAACGAACAAAAACCCAGTGCTGGTGACAAATATACAGCAAATTCACTTCTTCATTCTTCGCAAAGACTGAAACCAATTTCCAGGACCATGAAGAGCTAGAAATTCACTTATTTTCAAAGACTGGTTTGTTGACTATGCAGCAACTTTGTTGTCTTTTCTATACTCAAAATCTGCAAACTCTCTGCCCCCACGACCTCCTCTGAATGCACCACGAAATCCTCGAGGAGTGGTAAAGGCACCACCTCTCCCGCTACCACACCCTCGGCCACCATGGAAACCAAGACCTCCTCTGCCTCTGTATCCCCCACGGCCACGGTTTGGACGGAGTGGGATTCCAAACGTTTCGGCATTTAATCTTCTTTCCTCAGCCCAGGTTGGTCTTCGTTCTCTGTTATCATCACAAGAAATATTGTCAAAGAAAGATTTAGTTTTGTCATAGTAGCAATTAGGTCCAAGCGGATCTTCTTCATCTGCATTTCCTTCACTGTTTTGTGTATCAACTCCTGAGTCTCCTTTATCTTCACCATTTACAGGTTTCTCCTGTTTCTCAAGTTTATCTTCTTTTAATTTAAATTTGTTATGAAACTCTCTGTGGATCTCTTCCTTGTTAAATTGTGCATTTGCACTTTCAAAGTCAAAGTCTTTCTCAAATTTCATTGGACCATCTCGCCAGATACCAAACCTTCCTCTGCCACCTCGATGACCTCCACGCCCTCTCCTTGGAGCTGAAGGAGCACCTGGAACTACTTGTCTCTTGTTATCATTTCTGAGTTGCTCATTTTCTGGTCTTGAAACTTTGTGTACTTCAGCTAGCCTGTGCTCTTGATTCTCTATTGCTTTTTGGCTGGTAGATGGCAAAGGCCTGCTTGATACAGGGCTCCTTCTCCCAACAGGTGCTGGAGCAGATAAGTGGGCCGAGGCGGTCTGTACTGCTTGTTCCATGGTTGGGCTTTTTCTCAAAGGATCTAACTGAGGGCTTGACCGACCTTGAGATAACTGCGTTTTTATAGCTCGTGTATCCTGTGTAAAGGCAGAACCAACTGCACTGCTTTGGGACAAAGTACCACTGTTTGATGTTTCAGTTCCAAATGATGTCAAGGAACTTCCAGCAACACCAACAGTACCAAACTGCTGCCCGACTAATGAACTTGGACTGAACTGACTATATGTCGGCATCCTGCCAAAAGGTCCGTAGGAACCCACTGACTGGAATGAAGAAGCAGATGAACCTAGTGAAGACTGCACGATAGCTGGGTCCTGAGGCAAAGAGCACTGTGGTTTCGGTGGCTCACAAACGGTGAGGTCTTTAATATCACTTCCACGGAATATGATGTATTCAAAGACTTCATCTCGAGGTGGTATTGGACAATCTGTTGGTCTGTCTTCTGTACCAAAGGATCGAACTTTGGCGAGGGCTACCGTGGAGTTCTCGGTGTCGATGGTGTAGAGGATGCCCTCGTAGCGGATCTCCGCTTTGGAGATGAGGCTGATCTTGCTGCCGATGTAAGGGGTGCCCCCGCTCATGGCGCCGCCGCGGCCGCCGCTCCGGGCCGCTCGCAGAGAGGCAGATCCCGCGCCGCTGTCGCCGCGCCGCACGCCCGCTAGCTCCGTCGGCGCCTACAGCAGCCGCCTCAGACCCAACATGGCGGCGCCACCGGCTCCGCTACCCTCCCCCAGCCTCCCGCCCTCAAGCCCCGGCGCGGCGGCGGCGGCGGCGGCGGCGGCGGCGGCGGCGGTGACAGCGGCGGCGGCGCGGGGCCAAAACTCAGTTGTTTTAAACAATTAGAACTTAAGAGGCATGAAGAGAACTAAATAGATTACTTTAAAATAACACAAAATCTGTCTCTTTGGTTGTTCAGAAGTCAGAAATAAAACTTTAAATTTAAGACCTGGTGCATTGAATCAAATCCCATAATTTGGAACAGTTTTAAGAGTCAGAACTAGGGAAGAAAGAATAGCACCTTCATGGGAGACCAGGAGGAAGTACCTGGCTCCTGGCTTCAGATCAGCACAGTGTGCTGGCTGCAGCACGCCAGCCATAGTGGCCATTTGGGGGGTGGACCAATGGAAGGAAGACCTTTCTCTCTCTCTCACTCTCTCAATGACTAACTCTGCCTGTCAAAAAAAAAAAAAAAAGAAAAGAAATCAACAAATGACAAAACTGATGAGGATGTGGACTATTTATTGAGGTGTAATAATAAATTTGAATAAACATGAAAAATAGAGAAATGTATTCATTTCAATATATGTTGTATATTGACAGTTGTGTGTACAAATGGTAAATTTAGTAGAAGCAGGAATAAGGTTACAGGGAGATGTAACAGATATTAAAAAAAATAGCCCTAAATACACATTTAAATACAGAAAATTTGCACTCTCTTACATCAAAGAAAGCTTATGTCTTTGAATTCAGTAATTTTAAAACAGAGATAAAATTGTCTTGATCTAATGCATGGAAATTTTAAAGAGAATGACAATTTTGATTCTCTAAATATAAAGAAGCTATAAAAAAGTGTCCATGAAAGTGTAAAAGAATGTAATGTTCTAAAATTATTTGATAGGCCATAAAGATGGAGGTTGCTAAGACAACTTGAACATTCTTTAGTGCATTCATAACATGAAAATGTAAGTGCCCCAAAGAATCAGCATACCTTGGCAGCGCTAAGATTGGTTTCCATGTGGATATTGACATACTCAGATGAAATTAATAAAATGAAAGACAAAATAAAAAATAGAAACCTGATACACATGGAAGTTAAAACTTTGCCTTGCCCTTAGTAACAATGTGTATTTTAATGTGAGCCATAATTAAAAAACAAATATGTGGATGACTATTTGGAGAAAAAACAGTCCGGAATAAACTGGAAAAATTACAGTATGATACAGACTTATCGTTTGAAAAGTTTCCACAATCAGAAAATAATTTAAAGTTCCAGGAGCGTCTAGAAACATTAAGAATGTATCCTATGCTGATGACCATGATGGTGCTGGCACTGCGATGTACTCAAATCCTATACACATGACAGTTGCTGGGACAACTTCCAGCATTTAGAGTGAGTTGATGACCACACAATTAGAAACCAAACCATGGTACCCATCATTTCCCTGTGTTAGGAATGTCACAAATTGGGTTATTCACTACACATGCAGGTGACAGTAGCAAATGACAACATAAATATGCATTCCAGGGAAGGCATTTAATTTTGATTATATAGTGTATAAATTAGTAATTTGGCAGAAACAGAGGCATAATCATATACAGATGGGCTAATAATTGGATGGTGGAGTAGGGAGGGCACTTACTGCTCTAGCCCAGGAGAAGATAGTTTTAAAAAAGTGTAAATAGAGTAGTCTCAGGGAAGAGTTAGGGAAAAAATGACAGAGGAAATTCTACTGACATTAGAGGGACATGGTAGAGGTGGACACCTGGAGGGCATGGTGCCCACAGCTCACACCTCCTACAGCTGAGAGCCTATGCACCAGAACTGTAAAGTGAGGTGAGTGAGACAAGACCACAGTAGCCCGAGCCACCAGCAAAAATGGGGCAGGAACCTAGAGGGAATGAGGCTTAAGTCTCTGAGGGAAAGTGTGTCAGCCAAAATAGAGGAGAGAAACAAAAGGGGACAGTACAGACACCTTTCTTTCTCTCCAATCACCTCACAAAGGCATGCAAGCTGATAGAGCAGGAGCCATTTTGAACATACATAACAGCTGTGCCAGCTTGTGTCTGCACCAGGTAAGCAGCCGACTCCTGACTCTGGTGGGGAGAAATAACAGGAAACTAGGAACTTATAACTGTGTGAAGCTTCTGAAGCAGGACTGAGAAAAAATAAAAAACTGAGTGTGTGTGGGAAGACTTTCAGTGTGGCTGGGACTTTGAGCACTCTCAGTGGGAGATGCCACAAGCTTGGGGGTTCTTGGTTACCTGATGAGAGACATTTCTGGAGAATCTGAACTTATACTGAGGACTACACAGATCCTTTGTGTGGTTCTTTGGACAGAGCAGACAAATATTATACCTACTGGGGCTAGTACTCAAGCACTGGTCTCCATTGAGGAGAAGAGCCCAACTGAGCAGAATATACTTCCCTTCTGATTAAAAAAAGGAGAGAGAAGACTTAACATGCCAAACTTGGGTGTGTCACCTGAGGCACATCCTTAACCCTGGAGACTGAACAGAGCTCTCTGGCCACACCCACTACAAGCCTCCAGAGATTCAGTGAAAGCAGAAAGTCCACTTATCTACTGAGTCATAATACAAAGATAAAATCCACCACAGTGAAAAAAAAAAGAAGTCTTGCTGGTCTGGACAAGTGGTGGCAAATTCGTTCAATTTCTGTTTGTTATGAAAGGTCTTTATTTCACCTTCATTCATAAATGAGAGCTTTGCAGGGTGTAATAATCTTGGATGACAGCTTTTTTCTCTTAGGAATTGGGCTAGATTTTGCCATTTTCTCTTAGCCTGCAGGGTTTCTGATGAGAAGTCTGCTGTGAGTCTAATTGGAGATCCTCTGAAAGTAATGTGGTGTTTCTCTCTTACCCATTTTGGAATCTTCTTTTTGTTTCACTGCAGCAGTTTGATTACAATGTGTCATGGCAAGGATGTTTTCTGGTCATGTCTATTCAAAGTTCTGTGTGCTTCCTGTACTTGGATGTCTCTTTTTCCAAACCCGGAAAGTTTTCTGCTAGTGTTTCACTAAAAATGCCTTCTAATTCTTTCTCTCTCTTCATGCCTGCAGGAACTCCTAGAACCAGAATATTGGTTTTATTTCTTTATAGTATCCTGTAGATTCCCAACAGTTTTTAGATTTCTAATCTCCTATTCTTGTGTTTGGTTTGACTGTACACTTTCCTGTGCTCTGTCTACTAAGTCTGATGTTCTCTCTTCTGCCTCACTGATTCTATTGTTAAGGCTCTCCACTGCACTTTTTATTTGTTCTGTTGAAATCTTCATCTTGATTCCTCCTGATAATTTCAATTTCATGGGAGAGATTTTTTTTCATGTCCTTCTTCATGGATTTCAGTAGTTGGTGCATTTGCTTTCGATTACTTCTATGTAATTTTATGACCAAATTTTTGAATTCTATTTCTTCTATCTCATTGTCTTCATGATCTAGTATTGAAGTGTCATGTTCTTTTGGGAGCATGATGATGTTTTCCTTATTCTTGCTTCTTGGATTCTTGCATTTGTTTGGCATTTGTGCAGATACTCATCTTTTTTTTTTTCTGCTGTGGCGGTTTTTATCATTGTATTATGACTGTAGATTAATGGACTTTCTGCTTTCAGTGAATCTCTAGAGGCTTGTAGTGGGTGTGGCCAGAGAGCTCTGTTCAGTTTTCAAGGGTAAAGGGTATGCCTAAGGTGACACACCCAGATTTGGCATGGTAAATCTATTTTTTTTAATCAGAAGGGAGTTATATCCTGTTCAGCTGAGTTCTTCTCTTCAATGGAGACCAGTGCCTGAGTACAAAATCAAGTGGGTATAATATTCACTCTGTCCCAAGGACCACATAAGAATCTGTGCTCTCCATGTGGGACCTCTGTCCTTAGTGAGAATTAACAGTAATCTAGTCTTCAAACACCTGTTTAGCTGGGAGCCTAGGGAAAAAGTTCTCAGGCAAGCAATATTGTGAAAAATTAGTTCTAAGTAATATGAAAGATAACCCAGATAGCCATGCAACCTAGGAAAAGTGTTCCTCCTGGGGGTATCCTGGGAATTAACTGAATGTAAATGAGATTTATATAAATCCAGAAAGGACTATGTAAATTGCAAGGGATAAAAACACACATTTTCAATAAAAATGAGGGCCACCTGCAGGAGCAGGGAATAATATAAAAAAAGTTAAAAAAATGATTAGTTAAATTAATACAAAGGTGTACTACAGGGACCAGCACTGTGTCACAGAAGATTAATGCCCTGACCTGAAGTGCCGGCATCCCATATGGGTGCTGGTTCGAGACCCAGCTGCTCCACTTCCAATCTAGCTCTCTGCTATGACCTGGGAAATAGTAGAAGAAGGCCCAAGTGCTTGGGCCCCTGCATCTACATGGGAGATCTGGAGGAAGTTCCTGGCCTTGGATCAGCACAGTTCTGACCATTGTGGCCAATTGGGGAGTGAACCATTGCGTGGAAGATTCTCTCTGCCTCTGCTCTTTCTGTGTAACTATGACTTTCAAATAAATAAATAAATCTTTTTTTTTAAAAAAAAAGTACACTACATTTATGCTTCTGCTTCTCTGTTGAAATGGTTACCACCTGGATAGACTTCATCCCATGTCTTCTCTCAAGGCAATTAGGAATAGAATGAAGAAGTGTAGAAAAGGGGGATCATGGGTGAAAAAGGCATTATGCACTCAGTAATACAGGAAAATTCAGATGAGTGTTGCAACTTATAGGGTTTGAGGTTGTCCCATTAAAGAATGAGGGTGATGTGTGCGACAACATCTACTTGCATATTCAAATAGACCTTGGGTAGTGGAGTCTAATCCAGATGTGTGCACAGATAAGTTGAAATTTCTCATGGTATATAGGTCACCACAAACTAATTGCCTTGTGCTGCACACAACACTTATTATCCAGGCCTAGGGTACAGTATTATGGCTGGAACACATGTACTTGATATGCCTATGGTCACATCACTGGTTTGCACTACAATAATGTGGGGAAAGAATCCTGGGTGGCCCACAAATCAGCAATAAAACAAATAACTTTGTAATTGATGAAGATGGTATTCCAAATAACTGTTGAAATAACTGTTACTCAACTTTAAATTTTTATTAACAAAATTTACACAAGAGCCCAATTCAGTTCATATACTTGATCACAATAATAAGAAACCAAAAGTGCAGCTTGTATAAGAGAAAAAATTTCTGAAAAAAATGCTTAACTGCTCTGTCACAATTCATCATGAAAACTGCCCAATACTTACTAAGGTGTGATTCTACCAAAGAATTCTTCCAAACAAATTATATTTCAGGGGCTTTCTGTAATCTTGCTATGTTTTGTGGAAGTTTGCCTAATAATAAAGGTATTTCCCATTACAGTACAGTCATAGGATTTTTTCTTTCTATGAGTTGTCAGGTAACCATTGAGAGGTGACATATGGTACATGACTTTTGTATGCATGTATGTTTTCTCATTTCTGAGTCTCTTCATGTGAATTGATTAATGGCAGAAGAATTTTTTCACATTCATTCAATTGACATTTTACTGTTTGAATTCTCTGGTGTTTGTTGATGTTTAATTTCTTGTTTTTTAAGATTTTTATTTATTTATTTGACAGGTAGAGTTACAGACAGTGAGAGAGACAGAGAGAAAGGTCTTCCTTCCGTTGGTTCACTCCTCAAATGGCCACAATGGCCAGAGCTGCACTGATCTGAAGCCAGGAACCAGGTGCTTCTTCCTGGTCTCCCATGTGGGTGCAGAGGCTCAAGCACTTGGGCTGTCTTCTACTGCTTTCCCAGGCCACAGTAGAGAGCTGCATTGGAAGAGTGGCAGCTGGGACCAGAACTGACACCCATATGGGATGCCAGCATAACAGGTGGAGGATTAACCTACTGCTCCATGGCCCCAGCCTGATGTTTAATTTCGGGTTATGTTTTTTTCAGATCTACTGCACTTGAAGGATATCACCTTTTTTGAGCTGCATATTTATGCAAGCCTGAATTCCATGAAAATATACTTCCACATTCATTACATTCCTAAGAAACCCCTTGTGTGAATTCTCTGATGTATAATGATTGATTTCTGACAAATGTCTTTTTGTCACACTAATAATATTTTTGAACTTCATTTTTTAAAATTATTTATTTATTTGAAAGACAGAGTTACAGAGAGAAAGAGAAGCAGAAAGAGGTCTTCCATCCACTGGTTCACTCCCCACATGGATGCAATGGTTGGAGCTGCAGCGATCCAAAGCCAGGAGTCAGGAGTTTCTTCTGAGTCTACCACGTAGGTACAGGGCCATCTTCTACTGCTTTCCCAGGCCATAGCAGAGAGCTCGATCAGAAGAGGAGCAGCCAGGACTAGAACCAGTGCCCACATGGTGTGCCAGCACTTCAGGCCAGGGCTTTAACCTACTGTGCCACAGCACTGGTCCCAACCTTTCTTCCTTACGGGAGTGCCTATTGTATGGGATGTAATTTCCAGCAATAGGCTCTGTCACATAGTTATGTTGATTTTGGAAAAAGTCCTTCACATTCATTATATTCTTAAGTTCTCTCCCTTGTGTGAACTACATGTGTTATGAGGTATTCCTTTTGACAAAAGGCTTTCCCACATTTATTACAAGATTTCCACCATGTAATCAATTCTCTGATGTTATAATGCGTGATTTTGGCAGAGTGTTACAACACTCATTCCATTCATAAGGTTTCTCCCCCATGCAAATTCTGATGTTTCATGAGGTGTTACTTATGGATAAAGACTTTTCCATATGCATTATATCCAAAGTGTTTTCCCCCATATGAATTTGATGATGTGCAATGAGGGCTGAATTATGGGAAAAAGCTTTCCAAGTCATTATGTTTAAAAGGTTTCTCTTCATGTGAATTTTCTGATGCATTCAGAGATGTGACTTATTGCCAAGGGCTTTTCTACAGTCATTGCATTCATGAAGTTTCTCCCCGGTGTGAATTCTCTGGTGTGATATGAGCTATGCTTTATAACATATGATTTATAAAGGCATTTCCAAACTCATTAGATTCATAAGGTTTCTGCCCTGTGTGAATTGTGTATGATATGAGGTATAATTTATAGGAAAAGACTTTTCTGCATTTATAAGGTTATTTCCCGGTGTGAATTCTCTGATGCATTTGGAATTGGAACTTAAAATCAAAAGTTTTTCCACAGTCATTACACTCATGAAGTTTCAATACTGTGTGCATTCTCTGGGGCATTATGAGGTTTGACTTTTGTCCAAAGGCTTTTCAGTCATTACATTCATGAGGTTTCTGCCCCATGTGAATTCTCTGATACACGATGAAGGTTGACTTATGGCTAAATGCTTTCCACACTTACTACAATCACAAGTTTTCTACCCTGTGTGAATTCTCTGCTGTGATATGAGCTTTGCCTTTTGTCCAAAGGCTTTTCCAAAGTCATTACATTCATGAGGTTTCTCCCCTGTGTGAATTCTCTGATGATTCCAAAGGATTGATTTTATCCAGAGGCTTTCCCTCAGTCATTACATTCATGGGGTTTCTCCCCTGTGTGAATTCTCCAGTGTGATCTGAGGTGTGACTTTCATACAAAGGCTTTTCCACAGTCATTACATTTATGAGGCTTCTGCCCTTTGTGAATTCTCTGGTGTATGATGAGGTGTGACTTTTGTCCAATGGCTTTTCCAGTTATTACATTCATGAGGTTTCTGCCCCATGTGAATTCTCTGGTGTAATATGAGGCAGGACTTGTGTCCAAAGGCTTTTCCACAGTCATTACACTAAAATGGTTTATCTTCTGTGTGATTTCTCTGGTGTACAATGAGGTCTGACTTTCTTCCAAAGGCTTTTCCACAGTCATTACATTTATGAGGTTTCTCCCCAGTGTGAATTCGCTGATGTAGGATGAAGGCTGACTTTCTTGCAAAGCCTTTTCCACAGTCATTACATTCATGAGGTTTCTGACCTGTGTGAATTCTCTGGTGTACGATGAGCTGTGACTTTTGTATAAAGGCTTTTCCACAGTCATTGCATTTATGAGGTTTCTCTCCTGTGTGAATTCTCTGGTGTAATATGAGGTATGACTTTTTTCCAAAGGCTTTTCCACAGTCATTGCATTTATGAGGTTTCTCCCCTGTGTGAATTCTCTGATGTATGAAGAGGTGTGACTTTCGTCCAAAGTTTTTTCCACAGTCATTACATTTATGAGGTTTCTCCCCTGTGTGAATTTTCTGATGTTTCCTGAGGTCTGACTTTTGTCCAAAGTTTTTTCCACAGTCATTACATTTATGAGGTTTCTGCCCTGTGTGAATTCTCTGGTGTACGATGAGCTGTGACTTTTGTATAAAGGCTTTTCCACAGTCATTACATTTATTTGGTTTCACCCCTGTGTGAATTCTCTGGTGTAATATGAGGTATGACTTTTGTCCAAAGGCTTTTCCACAGTCATTACATTTATGAGGGTTCTGCCCCGTGTGAATTCTCTGGTGTACGATGAGGTGTGACTTTTGTATAAAGGCTTTTCCACAGTCATTACATTTATGAGGTTTCTCCCCTGTGTGAATTCTCTGGTGTAATATGAGGTATGACTTTTGTCCAAAGGCTTTTCCACAGTCATTACATTTATGAGGTTTCTGCCCTGTGTGAATTCTCTGGTGTACAATGAGGTGTGACTTTTGTATAAAGGCTTTTCCACAGTCATTACATTTATGAGGTTTCTCCCCTGTGTGAATTCTCTGGTGTAATATGAGGTCTGACTTTCTTGTAAAGGCTTTTCCACAGTCGTTACATTCATGAGGTTTCTCCCCTGTGTGAATTCTCTGATGTATGAAGAGGTGTGACTTTTGTCCAAAGTTTTTTCCACAGTCATTACATTTATGAGGTTTCTCCCCTGTGTGAATTTGCTGATGTTTCCTGAGGTCTGACTTTTGTCCAAAGGCTTTTCCACAGTCATTACATTCATAAGGTGAATTAAAACTGAGTGATTTTCCAGAAGGTTTACATTTATAGAGTTTTTCCCTTGTATTTAGTATCTGATTCATTGCAAGATGTGACTGGTGAATGACAGGTTCAACATACCTAATGTACCTATAAAATTTCTTTCTTGTGTGACTTTGTTGATGCATACTGAGGCTATAATTTTCATGGATAGCTTTTTCTATTTGAGTTGCTTTTCCAAAAGTGACGGTTGATTTATCGCAGTTTTCTGCCATATGAACCCTCTCAGATTTACAGAACATCTTTCTTGTGAAGACTTTTGCTTGTCCAATGGGTCCAAATGGCTGCTTCGTGATGTGGATATTGTCATGCTGACCAAGAGGCTCACAGAACTGGAGACAATTTCCAGGTATCTTAGTGTTATCAAATTTCTCTCCAACCTGTAGTTGTTCAGGCCCACTGGGGCAATACACAGTGTGACATTTATTGCATTTCTCAGGATTCAATCCTGAATAGGTTCCCTTTTCAATAATCAGTGTTGGAATATGGCTTGAATTTAAACTAGGAGTTTTTCTTAATTCAACTCTCTTGAGAGCTGATGTCTTGTTATTTTCCATAAAATCCTGATTCAAATTTTTATCCTGATTTTCCTGGTTGATCCTAATCAGGTCATCCCTTTTCATGACCACTGAAATGAGAAAAAAGCAGAGATGTCACTGAATCACACGTAACTGTTTCTCCTGGCATACTCATGTAAAGGGAATTAAGTTACTTGTTATCCAAGTGGCATAAGATTTTCACAAAATCAGTATGAGGTACTTATTTATGACCATTATATGGTTTTTCTCCTTAATACATTAATATACCATGAGGTTTCCCATGATCCTGTTTACTATGGGAATTTGTCAAGGATGGTAGAATGACATTTGTGCTATGATGCGTGGGATGCCTGCTTCTCAAAACAGTGTCAGTTTGAGCCCTGACTACTCTGCTTTCAGTACAGCTCTCTGCCTGTGTAAACTGGAAGGAAGCAGATAATTGTTCATGTGCCTGGGAACCTGTGAGACACCAGGGAAGACTAAATGAATTCTAGAGTTTCAGCTTCAGACTAGTTAGACCTAAATGTTGCAGGCATCTGGGAAGTGAGCTCCTAGAAGACCTCTTTTTCTCTCTTTCTTCTCTATCACTCTGCAATTTTTCATCACTATCACTCTGCCATATTTCATCACAAAGATGAAATAACTATAATATATTTTAAAGAATGGACAAATATTTAATAAAATATTCACCCACTACCTAGCAACCATTTTTCCCTGTGCTTTTTCTCCAGTTTATTTTTATAAAAATTGTGTGTTTTTTGCTTCTCTGATATTTCAACCATGAATATAAAGAAGTTTTACTGATCATTTACTTGCAGGTGGAGAAGAGTGAAATGTGCCTGTACTTTAAGCAGGACAACATTGAAGGAGTATGATTTGAATCTATGATTGTCTCATATTCAGTCTTCCTAGGTAAACATCAGTGAAAGAGAGAAAGGTCTTCTTTTGCCGCTGGTTCACCCTCCAATGGCCACCATGGCCGGCGCACCACGCTGATCCGATGGCAAGAGCCAGGTACTTATCCTGGTCTCCCATGGGGTGCAGGGCCCAAGCACTTGGGCCATCCTCCACTGCACTCCTGGGCCACATCAGAGAGCTGGCCTGGAAGAGGGGCAACCAGGACAGAATCTGGCACCCTGACCAGTACTAGAACTCGGTGTGCCAGCGCCACAAGGCGGAGGATTAGCCTAGTGAGCCACGGTGCCGGCTATTTGCTTATTTTTCAATGATACTGAAAAATAAGAGAGAAATCATACTTCAAACTTCACCATTAAAGAAATCTGAGCCACTCAACATCAACCCACAAGGCTACTCAACCTTGGATCTCAAAATCTCATTACTTTCATGGTGAGTCTAGGATCACTTATTTTCATGTTTTATATAAGTTCATGCTTAGTTTTTTATTTCTTTTTTTTCAAAGATTTACTTTATTTATTTGAAAACTAGAATTATAGAGAGAGATAGAGACAGAGAGAAGTCTTCCATCTGGTGGTTACTCCCCATATGGGCACAACAAGCAATGCTGGGCCAAGATGAAGTTAGGAGCCAGGAGTTTCTTTCTTGTCTCCCAAAGGGGTACAGGGTGCCAAGGACTTGGGCCAACCTCTGCTCCTTTCTCAGGTGCATTAGCAGAGAGCTGGATTAGAAGAGGACCAGCTGGGATTTGAACTGGCACCCATATGCAATGCTAGTGCTGCAGGCTGGAGCTTTAACACACTGCACCACATTGTCATTCCTAGCTTCATAATTTCTGATGTCACATCACAGAGGCTTACTCATGACCATCTTTTTTTTAAGTTTTATTTATTTATTTGAAAGTCAGAGTTAAACAGAGAGAGGAGAGGCAGAGAGAGAGTAAGGTCTTCCATCTGCTGGTTCAGTCCCCAATTGGCTGCAATGGCTGGAACTGCACCAATCTGAAGCCAGGAACCAGGAGCTACTTCTAGGTCTCCCTTGGGTGCAGGGGTCCAAGGACTCAGGACATCTTCTACTGCTTTCCAAGGCCATAGCTGAGAGCTGGATCGGAAGTGGAGCAACTGGGTCTCAAACTGGTGCCCATATGGATGCTGGCACTTCAGGCTAGGATGTCAATTCACTGCTGCACAGCACCAGCCACATGAACATCTTTTAGTATTTACTTATTTACTTACTTGAGAGTCAGAGAGACAGAATGAGAGATAAAGACAGGCTGAAACAGAGGTTTGCCAGATATAGGCTCACTCTTCAGATGTTTCCAACAGACTATAATTTTCTTATTTATTTGAGAGGCACAGACAAAAAAAAAGAAAGAAACTAAGAAAGAGAGAGTTCACATTTATTGATTCAGTCCTGAGAAAGTCCTATGCCTGGGCAAAAATCATGAGTGAGAACTCAATCTGAGCAATGAGTTAGAATAAGTTTCCAGGAGCTGGGATTGGGGCATAGCAAGTAAAGCCACCACCTGCAGTGCCAACATCACTTATGGGCACCAATTTAAGTCCTGGCTGCTCCACTTCTGATCCAGCACTCTGCTATGGCCTGGGAAAGCAGTAGAAAATGGCTCAAGTCCTTGGAGCCCTGTACCCATGTGGGAGACCAGGAAGAAGCTCCTGGCTCCTGGCTTCAGATCAGTGCTTCTCCAGCCATGACAGCCAATTGAGAAGTGAACCAGCAGATGGAAAACCTCTCTCTCTCTCTCTCTCTCTCTTTCTATCTGCCTCTCCTTCTCTCTCTGACTTTCAAATAAATAAATTAATAAATAAATCTTTAAAATAACAGAAACATTAATCTTAAAAAAATAAGTTTCTGTATGTTGCCTAATTGACAAGCACTGAAGGAACTAATAAGTGCATGAAGGAAAAGGTATGAAAGTATAGAGAAGGACAGTTAGAATTGGTGGAATGTATCAAACCTAGATAAAAGCCTTAATAACATCAGAAAATGACTGGATTTTTTTTAATCAAAGAGCATCTTCACTAAGAACAAAAGTTAGAAAGATACTGGTATCTCTAAATGCCTGTGTCTGATGCACAAAGCCAACTGTCATCAGGAGTAAGGCTTGAGAAAAATTCATGGAAAGAACATCAGTCAACATCTGCACACTTTCTGTCTTGGCCTCCCTGTCCCTGATGTGCAGACTGACCTGGAAGGCTCCGATTCAAGCATTCATCCACCATCCATGGCTCTGCTCCTCGCTCCAACTTGAAGATCAAGTCAGGTTTGGTAGTGCAGTACCCTATTAATGGAAACAATATAAGACTATGAAATCACTATCTTGGGTTATTTAAAGGACTACAGCTTGGTCCAGCAGCTATATAACAAATGTTCAAATTTGAATCTTTTGTAAGATGGTAGATATTCAGATTATTCATGGACTCAAATTCTATACCTGCCCAATATCAAACTTCATAAAGTGTTCCCTTATTTGTCAAATAGCAATAAAATGTTATCGCTGGGCATGTGATGGGTGTCACTCACCCAAGGAGAACAGACTGCTGTAGGTCTCCAGCATCACATCTCGGTACAGGATTTTCTGAGCATTGTTCATTTTCTTCCATTCCTCCCACATAAAGTACACAGCAAGGTCTTCAAATGCTATCATCTCCTATGATATTACACTTCCAGTCAACATATTGACTCTGCACAAAATAAACACTGACAGTTGTGTGGATATGAAGGAAAAAAGGAAGGATATGGTTTCACATTAGACTTATTGAGTGTTTAGAAAGCCACACAGAGCATTCAACAGAGTCAAACCCATGATCTACAGGCTGTGAGAAATGCCCAAGCTGCAGGAAAATAGGAGGTTCAAATCACAAAGGCCACATCTGTCAAGGGGAATTGCACAGCTGGCTAAAAAAGGGGCAATATTGACTCTTGAATGGGCAATGTGAAGAAGTATGTAGAAGCATTGAGAAAAAAAGGCAAGAAACATCAGTGAAACTATGATGGGATTGAACAGAAAATAATTTCCAGGAAAACACCATGCATATCATTTGCAGTATGTCAGAGAAAAATAATAATAAAGACAGGGCAGACATTTAGCTTATTGTTTATGATGCCACTTCAGAGTGTCTATGTTTGATTTCCAATGTCAGCTCTAGTCTTTAGCTCCCAGATAATTCAGACCTGGGGAAACAGCGGTGATGTCACCAATGAAGGAGGCCTAGATTCCACTCTTCAATCCTGGCTTCAGTCCTGCCCCAACTCTGTTTGCTATGGTTATCTAGGAAGTGAATTAATGTGTCAAAGCTCTCTATCTCTCAGTCCATCAACTTTTTTCTCTATCAGGCTAAAAATATTTTTAAGTAAGAGAAAATACAGGTCAAAGAATACAAATTAGCTTTTGCCCTTGTCTATGATTATTCTAATGATAAACAATTGAAATAATATTATACCTAATTAAAGTGAAAGCAATGGAAATACTTGCCCAAAACATTCAAATGGTAAACATTTGAAATAACATTATACATAATGAAAGTGAAAACAATGGAATTATTTGTCCAAAAAGAGAACCTGGGAATGTCTGTAGTACAATCTGCATTTGTGACTCACTGAGAAAAATGCTTAGAGATTTGTTTAAGAACCTGCAATAGTCACCAGAATTGTGATCCAGCAGGCTAAGCCTCCACCATCAATGCTGGCATCCCATGTAAACAGAGGATTTGATTCCTGGCTGCTCCACTTCCAATCCAGTTCCCTGCTAATCTGACTGAAAGAGCAGTGAAAATGGCCTGAGTATTTGAACCCTTCCATCAAATTGGGAGACCCATGGAGTTTCAGGCTCCTGACTTTGGCCTGGCCCCAGTCTCAGCCATTATGGGCATTTGGGGAATGAAACAGTAGATAGAAGATATCTCCTTTTGTCTCCCTGTCTCTCCCAATCTCTGTAAGTTTGCCTTTCAAATAAATAATCTTAAAAAATAAATGAGCCAAGATGGCGGAATAGTGAGGGCGCACACCAGTTGTCCGGGAAAAGATAGTTTAATAAAAGTGGAGTTACTGTAGCCTCAGGAAAAGGCTCAGGAAAAAATTGCAGAGGAAACTCTTCCAGATCTAATGGATGTGACATGGAGGACCTACGGGGAGAGCAAGGTCACCCACCGCATGGAAGCCAAGCTGCGGAAGCCAAGCCACAGAGTCTGCGCACCAGTGCTGGAAGTGGAGGTGACACAAAAACCTTGGTAACCTGAGACATTGGCAGGGAAAGGCAGAAAGAGCCTACAGAGAATGAGGCCTGCAGCCTCATGGGGGAAAGTTCACCAGGCTGACTGGAGGAGAAAAAAAATGAATAAATAATGGGAACCGGCAGAGACATTAGCCTCTCTCTCCACTCACCTTATGAAGCCAAGCAAGACAAAGAGCAGGTGCCATTTTGCGTATGTAAAGCAGTGTGCACCATTTTGCCTATGTAAAGCGGCGCCTGTCATTAGCCAAGCAGAAAAACCTGACTTTGGTGGGGAGAAATAACAGGACGTTAAGACCTAGTGAAAGTGTGGAGCTAACGATCTGAGACTGAAAATCTGAGGGTGGGCAAGAGAACTCACCGAGTACACAAACTCAGTAACCTGGGCAACCTGGTGAAAGATTGTGGAGAAATTTGAGAGCACACTGAGGGCTGCATAAACTCTTTGTGTGGTCCCAGGGGTAAGCAGACGAATACCCACAGGGGCCAGATTTCATATATCAACTACCCTCAATTCTACTCAGCTGTGTGGAATTACTTCCCAACTGAGTCAAAAAAGAGAGAGAGAGAGCAAAAGAACAATCTGGGTGAGTCAACTTTGGCACACGCTTAACCCTGAAGAACCAAACAGAGCTCTCTGGCCACACCCATCACAGCCTCTAAGGATCCATCAAAAGCAGACAGTCCACTTAATCTAGAGTCACAGTATAATGAGAAAAAACACCACACCAAAGAAACCAAAGAATATCTCCAATATGCCAAACAACAAACGCAGAAACAGAGGTAACAAGAACAAGGAAGACACTGTGATGCCCCCAAATGAAATAGACATCCCAATTCAAGATTATGAAGATAATGAGATAGAAGAAATGCAAGAAGCAGATCTCAAAAAAATGGATAAGAACATTAAGAAGTTCTCAAAAACAAATTCTTGAACTACAGAAATCCTTAATGGACAAGATAGAAAATCTCTCTCGCAAAAATGAAATATTAAAGGAGGAATCAAAACGAAATGAAACAACTAGTAGAACATGAAACTGTGATAGTGATGAGAAATCATAATGAAATTAAGAATTCAATAGATCAAATGACAAACACATTCGAGTGCCTTAAACACAGAATGGGTGAAGCAGAAGAAAGAATATCGGACTGAGAAGACAGAGAACAGGAAAGGATACAGTCAAACCAAAGAAAAGGAGAGGAAATTAGAAATCTAAAAAATACTGTCAGGAATCTACAGGATACTATTTAAAAAACCAACATTCAGGTTCTAGGAGTTCCTAAAGGCATGGAGAGGGAGAAAGGATTAGAATGCCTTTTTAGTGAGACAACATAAACTTTAACACAAAAACTATTAGGAGAGACAAAGAGGGGCACTATATAATGATTAAGGGATCAATTCAACAAGAAGATATAATGATTATCAATGAATATGCACCTAATTACAGGGCACCAGTTTATTGAAAAGATTTGTTAAGGGACTTAAAGGGAGACTTAGATTCCAATACAATAGTACTGGGGGACTTCAATACTCCACTCTCAGAAATAGATAGATCATACAGACAGAAGATCAACAAGGAAACAGCAGATTTAATTGACACTATTGTCCAAATGGATCTAACAGATATCTACAGAACTTCTCATCCTACACATAAAGCATTTACATTCTTCTCAGCAGTACATGGAACATTCTCTAGGATTGACCACATACTAGGCCATAAAGCAAGTCTCAGCAAATTCAAAAGAATTAGAATCATACCATGCAGCTTCCCAGAACATAAAGGAATGAAGTTGGAAATTAGCAACTCAGGAATCCCTAGAGCATATGCAAACACATGGAGATTGAACAACATGCTCCTGAATGAACAATGTGTCATAGAAGAAATTAAAAGAGAAATCAAAAATTTTCTGGAAGTAAATGAGGAGAACAGCACAACATACCAAAACTTATGGGATAAAGCAAAAGCAGTGTTAAGTTAAAAGTTTTTATCAATAGGTGCCTACATCAAGAAATTGGAGGGAGGAAGCAAGATGGCAGAATAGGAAGGGAGCACACTGATAGTCCAGGGAGAGATAGTTTAATAAAAGTGGAGATACTGCAAGTTCAAGGAAGAGTAGGGGAGGAAACAGCAGAAGAAACTCTTCCGGAACGCGTGATTCACAGTGGACCTGCGTGGAGAGCGTGGGAGCCCACAGTTCGGGACACCAGCGGCAGACTCAACACACCAGCGCTGGAACGTGAGGTGAGCCGAACCTCAATAGCCCAAGACACCGGCAGGCAAGCAGAGACAGGAGACTAGAGGGAACGACCCAGAGTGGTGAAAGTTCACCAGGCTAACTGGAAGAGAGAGAGAGAGAAAAAAAGTGACTGCTTTGGACACGGGTTTCTCTCTCTCCGCTCACCTCTCAAGGGGGAGCAAGACAAAGAGCAGGCACCATCTTGGACATACGTCATAAGCAGAGCAACCTCAGGTCTGCATCGGCCCTGAGCCTAGCAGAAAAACCTGACTCTGGGCGGGGTGAATTAACAGGAGATTAGGACCTAGTAAATTTGTGGTGCTACTGAACTGAGACTGTGAAAAAAGAGACGGTGGGGGAGAGAACACACGGAATTCACGTGAGCACTCTCCAGAGACACTACAATTCCGTAACTTTGGCAACCCAGTGGGAGACTGAAGGAGACTTTGAGCCCACTCTGAGGGCAGAACAGATTCCCTGTGTGGTCCTTGGGAAAGAGCTTCCGATCTCTGGCTCCTGCGGGTGTATCATTTGCCTGCTAACTACCTCCAACTTCGTTCAGCTGCACGGAATTACTTCCCTTTTGAATAAAAAAAAAAGAAAGAGAGAGAGAGAGATTTGCCACGCCTAACCTGGGAGTGTCACCTTTGGCACACCAAACAGAGCTCTCAGGCCACACCCATCTCAAGCCCTAAGGCTCCATCAAAAACAGATAGTCCACTTAATCTAAAGTCATAGTATAACAAGAAAAAGCACCACAGTGAAGAAACCAAATATCTCCAATATGACAAATAACAAACGCAAAAACCGAGGTAATAAAAAACAAGGAAGTCACCATGACACCCCCAAATGAAAAAGACACCCCAATTCAAGATTATGAAGATGATGAGATAGAAGAAATGCAAGAAGCAGATCTCAAAAAATTGATAAGAACATTAAGAAGTTCTCAAAAACAAATTCTTGAACTACAGAAATCCTTAATGGACAAGATAGAAAATCTCTCTCGTGAAAATGAAATATTAAGGAGGAATCAAAATGAAACGAAACAACTAGTACAACAGGAAACTGTGATAGTGACTGAAGTGAAGAATTCAATAGATTAAATGAAAAACACAATAGAGAGCCTTACAAACAGAATGGGTGAAGCAGAAGAGAGAATATCGGACTTAGAAGACAGAGAACAGGAAAGGATACAGTCAGACCAAAGAAAAGAAGAGGAAATTAGAAATCTAAAACATATTGTCAGGAATCTTCAGGATACTATTAAAAAAACCAACATTCGGGTTCTAGGAATTCCTGAAGGCATGGAGAGGAAGAAAGGATTAGAAGGCTTTTTTACTGAGATATTAGCAGCAAATTTCCCAGGTTGGGAGAAGGACAGAGACATCCTAGTACAGGAAGCTCATAGAACCCCCCAATAAACATGACCAAAAGAGATCCTCACCATGACACGTTGTAATTAAACTCTCCACAGTGAAACATAAAGAAAAGATCCTAAAATGTGCAAGAGAGAAACGTCAGATTACTCTCAGAGGATCTCCAATCAGACTCACAGCTGACTTCTCATCAGAAACTCTACAAGCTAGGAGGGAATGGCGAGATATAGCCCAGGTACTAAGAGAGAAAAACTGCCAGCCCAGAATATTATATCCTGCAAAGCTATCATTTGTGAATGAAGGTGAAATAAAGACTTTTCATAGCAAACAGAAATTGAAACAATTTGTCGCCACTCATCCAGCCCTGCAACAGATGCTTAAAGATGTGTTACACACAGAAACACGGTCATCAATATGAAAGAAGATAAAGGAAGGAAAGCTCACAGCAAAAGATCACAGGGAATTCAAAGCATATATTAGAACTTATCTTTGGCAAATGGCAGGGCAAAGTTACCACTTATCATTAGTCACATTGAACGTGAATGGCCTGAACTGTCCAGTTAAAAGACACCGATTGGCTGATTGGGTTAAGGAACAAAACCCATCTATTTGCTGCTTACAAGAAACACATCTTTCCAACAAAGATCCATACAGACTGAAAGTGAAAGGCTGGAAAAAGATATACCATGCTAACAGAAATGAAAAAAGAGCAGGCATAGCCATCTTAATATCGGACAACATAAACTTTACCACAAAAACTATTAAGAGAGACAAAGAGGGGCACTATATAATGCTTAAGGGATCAATACAACAAGAAGATATAACAATTATCAATGTATATGCACCTAATTAAAGGGCACCGGTTTATTTAAAAGATTTGTTAAGGGACTTAAAGGGAGACTTAGACCCCAATACAATAGTACTGGGGGACTTCAATACTCCACTCTCAGAAATAGACAGATCAATAGGTCAGAAGATCAACAAGGATACAGTAGATTTAAACGACACTATAGACCAAATGGATCTAACAGATATATACAGAACTTTCAATCCTACAGCTAAAGATTTTACATTCTTCTCAGCAGTACATGGAACCTTCTCTAGGATTGACCACATACTAGGCCATAAAACAAGTCTCAGCAAATTCAAAAGAATTAGAATTATACCATGCAGCGTCTCAGACCATAAAGGAATGAAGTTGGAAATTAGCAACTCAGGAATCCCTAGAGCATATGCAAACACAGGGAGATTGAACAACATGCTCCTGAATGAACAATGTGTCATAGAAGAAATTAAAAGAGAAATCAAAAATTTTCTGGAAGTAAATGAGGATAACAGCACAACATACCAAAACTTATGGGACACAGCAAAAGCAGTGTTAAGAGGAAAGTTTATATCAATAGGTGCCTACATCAAAAAATTGGAAAGGCACCAAATAGATGAGCTTTCAAATCACATCAAGGATCTAGAAAACCTACAGCAAACCAGACCCAAATCTAGTAGGAGAAGAGAAATAATTAAAATCAGAGAAGAAATCAACAGGATTGAATCAAGAAAAACATTACAAAAAATCAGCGAAACGAGGAGCTGGTTTTTTGAAAAAATAAACAAAATTGACACACCATTGGCCCAACTAACTAAAAAAAGAAGAGAAAAGACCCAAATCAATAAAATCAGAGATGAAAAAGGAAATGTAACAACAGACACCACAGAAATAAAAAGAATCATCAGAAATTACTACAAGGACTTGTATGCCAGCAAACAGGGAAACCTATCAGAAATGGATAGATTCCTGGACACATGCAACCTACCTAAATTGAACCAGGAAGACATCGAAAACCTAAACAGACCCATAACTGAGACAGAAATTGAAACAGTAATAAAAGCCCTCCCAACAAAGAAAAGCCCAGGACCAGATGGATTCACTGCTGAATTCTACCAGACATTTAAAGAAGAACTAACTCCAATTCTTCTCAAACTATTCAGAACAATCGAAGAAGAGGGAGTCCTCCCAAATTCTTTCTATGAAGCCAGCATCACCTTAATTCCTAAGCCAGAAAAAGATGCAGCACTGAAAGAGAATATAGACCAATATCCCTGATGAACATAGACGCAAAAATCCTCAATAAAATTCTCACCAATAGAATGCAACAACACATCAGAAAGATCATCCACCCAACCAAGTGGGATTTATCCCTGGTATGCAGGGATGGTTTAATGTGCGCAAGACAGTCAATGTGATACACCACATTAACAGACTGCAGAAGAAAAACCATATGATTATCTCAATAGATGCCGAGAAAGCATTTGATAAAATACAACACCCGTTCGTGATGAAAACTCTAAGCAAACTGGGTTTGGAAGGAACATTCCTCAATACAATCAAAGCAATCTATGAAGAACCCACAGCCAACATCCTATTGAATGGGGAAAAGTTGGAAGCATTTCCACTGAGATCTGGAACCGGACAGGGATGCCCACTCTCACCACTGCTATTCAATATAGTTCAGGAAGTTTTAGCCAAAGCTATTAGGCAAGAAAAAGAAACTAAAGTGATACAAATTGGGAAGGAAGAACTCAAACTCTCCCTCTTTGCACACAATATGATTCTTTATTTAGGGGACCCAAAGAACTCTACTAAGAGACTATTGGAACTCATAGAAGAATTTGGCAAAGTAGCAGGATATAAAATCAATGCACAAAAATCAACAGCCTTTGTATACACAAGCAGTGCCATGGCTGAGGAAGAGCTTCTAACATCAATCCCATTCACAATAGCTACAAAAACAATCAAATACCTTGGAATAAACTTAACCAAGGACGTTAAAGATCTCTACGATGAAAATTACAAAACCTTAAAGAAAGAAATAGAAGAGGATACCAAGAAATGGAAAAATCTTCCATGCTCATGGATTGGAAGAATCAACATCATCAAAATGTCCATTCTCCCAAAAGCAATTTATAGATTCAGTGTGATAGCCATCAAGATACTGAAGACCTTCTTCTCAGATCTGGAAAAAATGGTGCTGAAATTTATATGGAGGCACAAGAGACCTCGAATAGCTAAAGCAATCTTGTATAACAAAAACAAAGCCAGAGGCATCACAATACCAGATTTCAGGACATACTACAGGGCAGTTGTAATCAAAAGAGCATGGTACTGGTACAGAAACAGATGGATAGACCAATGGAACAGAATTGAAACACCAGAAATCAATCCAAACATCTACAGCCAACTCATATTTGATCAAGGATCCAAAACCAATCCCTGGACTAAGGACATTCTATTCAATAAATGGTGCTGGGAAAACTGGATTTCCACGTGCAGAATCATGAAGCAAGAACCCCTACCTTTCACCTAACACAAACAGTCACTAAACATGGATTAAAGACTTTAATCTACCACATGACACCATCAAATTATTAGAGAAAATTGGAGGAAGCCTACAAGATATACGTACTGGCAAAGATTTCTTGGAAAATACCCCAGAAGCACAGGCAGTCAAAGCCAAAATTAACATTTGGGATTGCATTAAATTGAGAAGTTTCTGTACTTCAAAGGAAACAGTCAGGAAAGTGAAGAGGCAACCGACAGAATGCCACCAAATATTTGCAAACTATGCAACAGATAAAGGGCTGGTAACAGGAATCTACAAAGAAAACAAGAAACTCCACAACATCAAAACAAACCACTTAAGAGATGGGCCAAGGACCTAAATAGACACTTTCCAAAGGAGGAAATCCAAATTGCCAACAGATACATGAAAAAATGTTCAAGATCACTAGCAATCAGGGAAATGCAAATCAAAACCACAATGATGTTTCACCTCACCCCGGTGAGAATGGCTCACATACAGAAATCTACCAACAACAGATGCTGGCAAGGATGTGGGGAAAAAGGGACACTAACCCACTGTTGGTGGGAATGCAAACTGGTTAAGCCACTATGGAAGTCAGTCTGGAGATTCCTCAGAAACCTGAATATAACCCTACCATTCAACCCAGCCATCCCACTCCTTGGAATTTACCCAAAGTAAACAAAATTGGCAAACAAACAAGCTGTCTGCACCTTAATGTTTATTGCAGCTCAATTCACAATAGCTAAGACCTGGAACCAACCCAAAAGCCCATCCACAATAGACTGGATAAAGAAATTATGGGACATGTCCTCTATAGAATACTATACCGCAGTAAGAAACAACGAAATCCAGTCATTTGCAACAAAATAGAGGAATCTGAAACACATCATGCTTATTGAATTAAGCCAGTCCCAAAGGGAGAAATATAATGTGTTCTCCCTGATTGGTGACAACTAACCAAGCAGCGAAGGGGAAACGTGTTGAAGTGAAATGGACACTATGAGAAACAGTGACTTGACCAGCTCTTGTCCTGACTGTTGATGTATAATGTAATAATTTATCCATTTTAGTATTTTTTGTCTAGTATTATTGGTTGAAGTCTGTAATTAACACACAATTATTCTTAGGTGTTTAAATATTAATAGAAAATTGATTCATGTTAGTAATTTGGAAACATTATGCTGAGTGAATTAAGCCAGTCCCAAAGGGACAAATATCATATGTTCTCCCTGATCGTTTACAACTAAGCGAGCACCAAAAAGGAAACCTATTAAAGTGAAATGAATACTATGAAAAACATTGAGTTGATCAGCCCTTGCCCTAACTGTTGATGAACAACTTAATACATTATCCCTCTTTGGTTTTTTTGTTTGTTCTACTTAATACTTTTGGTTGAATACTGTAATCAATAGACAATTCTTCTTAAGTGTTGAAACTTAACTGAAAAGTGATCACTGTTAAATAGAAGAGTGGGAATAAGAAAGGGAAGAGATGTGCAATTTGGGACATGCTCAAGCTGTCTTACCTCAAATGGTAGAGTTAGAAACATACCAGGGGATTCCAATTCAATCCCATCAAGGTGGCATGTACCAATGCCATCTCACTAGTCCCATTGATCAATTTCTGTTCACAATTGATCATAATGATAGGACTAAGAGCCAAAGTAATCACATAAACAAGACTAGTGTCTGCAAATACTAGCTGATAGAATAAAAAAGGGAGAGAATGATCCAACATGGGAAGCAGGATACACTCAGACTCATAGAATGGTAGATGTCCTAAACAGCACTCTGGCCTCAGAATCAGCCCTTAAGGCATGTGGATCTGGCTGAAAAGCCCATGAGAGTATTTTAGGCATGGAAAGCCAAGACACTCTGGCAAAAAAAAAAAAAACACAAAATAAAAAACAAAACCTAAATGAAAGATCTCCACGAGTGAGATCCCAGTGCAAAGAACAGGTCATCAAAGAAGGAGGTACCTTTCTCTGAAGGGAGGAGAGAACTTCCTCTTCTGACTACAACCTTGTCTAAATATGATCAGAGTCAGTGAACTCAGGCGGCTTCCATAGCCTTGGCAGCTCATGACAAGTGCCTAGGGTGATAACTGGTGCCATAAACAAGAGTGTCAATTTGTAAAATCAACAACAGTAGTCACTGTGCACTTACTCCTCATGCAGGATCTCTGTCCTTAATGTGCTGACCATTGTGATTTAATGCTATAACTAGTACTCAAACAGTATTTTTCACTTTGTTTTTCTTTGTGGGGGCAAACTGTTGAAATCTTAACATATGCTAAACTGATCTTCTGTATATAAAGATAATTGAAAATGAATCTTGATGTGAATGGAAGGGGAGAGGGCGAAGGAAAGGGGAAGGTGGTGGGTGGGAGGGAAGTTAGGGGGTGGGAAGCCATTGTAATCCATAAGCTGTACTTTGGAAATTTATATTCATTAAATAAAAGTTAAAAAAATAAATGAGCCTCCAATAGATTATTTTCTCCACACATTCCTTATCCTATTCCAGAATCCAATTCAGCTTCTCAAAGGTATTCAGGACTCCATTACTCTAACAATTCAAAAACAAAATTAACTCTTTGTGCTTTAGCACTAGGTAACTCTTACTCTTTCAGAATGCTAAGTGTTTACTTCATAGGTAGCACTAAAACACTTCTGAGTACATTTATCTATGTTTAGACTGTTTCAGACAACATGACCCCAAAAATGTAGCATATTGTGCTTAGTTTCAACTCAATTCATGTAACAAATATATATTTTGCTATAGCAACAGAAAGATAAGAGACCAAACTGCATTATAGATGACAATGTTTCATAATCATGCCAAATTCATAATTCATTTCTGTATATTCCATGAGAACCAATTTTATGTTTTTTTCTATTTAAAATTTTTTTAAAGATTATTTATTTGAAAGAGTTATACAGAGAGAGGAGAGGTAGAGAGAGAGAGAGATCTTCCATCTGCTGGTTCAGTCCCCAGTTGCCTGCAATGGCTCAAACTGCACCAATCTGAAGCTGGGAACCAGGAGCTTCTTGTGGTTCTCCCACATGGGTGAAGGGGCCTAAGGACCTGGGCCATCTTCCACTGCTTTCCCAGGCCATAGTAGAGAGCTGGAGCAGAAGTGGAGCAGCCGGCTCTCAAATCAGTGCCCATATGGAATACAGATGCTGTAGACCGGGGCATTAACCCACTGAGCCACAGAGGTAGCCCCATATTTTCCATTTTAATTAACTAGTATACTGGGACTGGCACTGTGGCATAGCAGGTAAAGCCACTGCCATATTGGTGCCATTCAAGTCCCGGTGGCTTCGCTTCCAATCCAGCTCTCTGCTATGGCATGGGAATTCAGTAGAAGATGGCCTAAGTCCTTGGGCTCCTGAACCCATGTGGGAGACCCAGAAGAAGCTCTTCAGTTCTAGCTTTGGATCAGTGCAACCCTGGCCATTGTGGTAAAACGGAGAGTGAACCATCAGATTGAAGACTCTCTCTCTCCCTCTGCCTCTCTGTAACTCTGACTTTCAAATAAATAAAAAATTGTAAAACAATAAATAAATAAATAAACTAGTATTAAACACCTAAAATAACTACTGAGAAGCTGGGGAATAATTTAAAAAAAAACAGACTGCAATACCTGCATGGGAATAGAAGACAGAAAGGTTTCAAGACAACAGATGAATTGTGAAAGAGAGCAGCTGAGGATTTTTCCATGAGGAAATGTGTATGTCTAAAGATTCTAGCATCGGTGGAGCCAAGATGGTGGAATAGTGAGGGTGCGCACCGATAGTCCGGGAAAATTTAGTTTAATAAAAGCGGAATTACGGTAGCCTCAGAAAAAGGATCAGCAAAAAATTGCAGAGGAAACTCTTCCGGAGATATTCGCTGTGACTCAAAGGACCTACTGGGAGAGCAGGGTCACCCACCACGCGGAAGCCGAACCATGGGAGCTGCAGAGTCTGAGCACCAGTGCAGGACGGGGAGTCTATGTGACAAAGACACCAGCGGGGAGAGGAGAGATGCCCAGGGCTCCGAGTCCACACATCGGCGCTCGAAGCGGAGGTGAGCTCAGTAACCGGAGACATTGGCGGGGAAACGGCGGACAGAATTTTAGAGGGATGTGGGTTTGGAAGTGGGAAAGTACAACAGACTACAGGAGAGAAGGAAAAATAAATAAATAAATAAAAAGGTGGGGGCATACTGGTACAGACAAGTTCCACTCTCTGCCAACCTTGCAAAGGCCAGCAAGAGACAAAGAGCTGGGATATACATAATAAAAGGCAAGAGTTAAGCCTACAATTCAGTAGCCTAGGCAACCCAGTGGGAGTCCACAGGAGAAACCAAGCCTGCACAGATTCTTTGGGTAGAAGCCAGCTGAAGCTAAATACGATCCATTCTGCTCAGCCTTGCAGTATTACTTACTTCCTGAACAAAAAATAAAATAAAATAAAATAAATGAATAAATAAATAAATAAAGAGAGATTTACCACAAATAACCTGAGGGATCACCTTTGCACACCTGTAACCCTGAAGAACCAAGCAGAGCTCTCAGGCCACACCCATCTCAAGCCTCCAAGGCTCCTCCAACAGCAGGCAGTCCACTTAACACGGACATAGTATAATAAAAAAAAAAAAAACTCACAGTGAGGGAAACAGAATTAACCATGCCAAACAATAAACACAGAAATTGTGGGAACAAAATCAATGATGACATTATGATGCCTCCAAATAAACAAAACACCACAAGCCATGATTATGAAAATGATGAGATAGAAGAAATGCAAGATACGGATTTCAAAAATTTATGATAAGAACATTTAGAAGTTTTCAAAAGCAAATCCTTGAACTACAGGAATCCTTATTGGACAGGATTGAAAATCTCTCTCGTGAAAATGAAATTTTAAGGAAGAATCAAAATGAAACGTAGAAACTAGTACAGCAGGAAAGTGTGATAGTGAAGAGAAATCAAAATGAAATGAAGAGCTCAATAGATCAAATGACAAGCACATTAGAGAGCCTTAAACACAGAATGGGTGAAGCAGAAGAAAGAATATCAGACTTAGAAGACAGAGAACAGGAAAGGATACAGTCAAACCAAAGAAAAGAAGAGGAAACTAGAAATCTAAAAAATATTGTTGGGAATCTACAGGATACTATTAAAAAAAACAATATTCAGGTTCTAGGAGTTCCTGAAGGCATGGAGAGAGAGAAAGAATTAGAAGGCCTTTTTAGTGAGATACTAGCAGAGAACTTTCCGGGTCTGGAGGATAGAGACATCCTAGTACAGGAAGCTCATAGAACCCCCAATAAACATGACCAAAAGAGATCCTCACCACGACACGTTGTAAATAAACTCACCACAGTGAAACATAAAGAAAAGATCCTAAAATGTGCAAGAGAGAAACATCAGATTACTCTCAGAGGATCTCCAATCAGACTCACAGCTGACTTCTCATCAGAAACACTACAGGCTAGGAGGGAATGGTGAGACATAGCACAGGTGCTAAGAGAGAAAAATTGCCAGCCCAGAATATTATATCCTGCTAAGCTCTCATTTAAAAATGAAGGTGAAATAAAGACCTTTCATAGCAAACAGAAATTGCAAGACTTTGTGGCCACTCGTCTGGCCCTGCAAAAGATACTTAAAGATGTGCTACACTCAGAAACACAGAAACACGACCATCAATATGAAAGAAGGGAAAGGAAGAACACCTACCAGTAAAAGAGCATGGGAAGCTCAAAGCATATACTAGAAAATATCTCCGGAAAAATGGCAGGGCAAAGTCACTATGTATCAATAGTCACATTAAACGTGAATGGCCTGAACTGTCCAGTTAAAAGAAACAGACTGGATGACTGGCTTAAGGAACAACACCCAATTATTTGTTGCCTACAAGAAACACATCTCTCTAACAAAGATGCATGCAGACTGAAAGTGAATGGTTGGAAAAAGATATTCCATGCTAACAAAAACCAAAAAAAGCAGGGGTAGCCATATTAATATCAGACAAAATAAACTTTAATACAAAAACTGTTAAGAGAGACAAAGAGGGGCACTATATAATGATTAAGGGATCAATACAACAAGAAGATATAACAATTATCAATGTATATGCACCTAATTACAGGGCACCAGTCTATTTAAAAGATATGTTAAGGGACTTAAAGGGAGACTTAGATTCCAATAAAATAGTACTGCGGGACTTCAATGCTCCACTCTCAGAAATAGATAGATCATCCAGACAGAAGATCAACAAGGAAACAGCAGATTTAATTGACACTATTCCCCAAATGGATCTAACAGATATCTACAGAACTTTCAATCCTACATCTAAAGACTTCACATTCTTCTCAGCAGTGCATGGAACCTTCTCTAGGATTGACCACATACTAGGTTATAAAGCAAGTCTCAACAAATTCAAAAGAATTAGAATCATACCATGCAGCTTCTCAGACCACAGCGGAATGAAGCTGGAAATTAGCAACTCAGGAAACCCCAGAAAGTATGCAAAACATGGAGACTGAACAACATGCTCCTGAATGAACACTGGATCATTCAAGAAATCAAAAGAGAAATCAGAAACTTTCTGGAAGTAAATGAGGATAACAAAACAACATATCAAAACTTATGGGCTACGGCAAAAGCAGTATTGAGAGGAAGTGTACAGCAATAGGGCCCTATATTAAGAAATTGGAAAGGCACCAAAAAATGAGCTTTCAGCGCATCTCAAGGACCTAGAAAATTTGCAGCAAACCAGACCGAAATCAAGGAGGAGAAGAGAAATAATTAAAATCAAGAAGAAATTAACAGGATTGAATCAAAAAAAAATTACAAAATATCAGCCAAGCAAAGAGCGGGTTTTTTGAAAAAATAAAAAAAAATTCACACCCCATTGGTCCAACTAATGAAAAAAAGAAGAGAAAAGACCCAAATCAATAAAATCAGAGATGAAAAAGGAAACATAACAACAGACACCACAGAAATAAAAAGAATCATCAGAAATTACTACAAGGACTTGTATGCCAGCAAACAGGGAAACCTATCAGAAATGGATAGATTCCTGGACACATGCAATCTACCTAAATTGAACCATGAAGACATAGAAAACCTAAATAGACTCATAACTGAAACAGAAATTGAAACAGTAATAAAGGCCCTCCCAACAAAGAAAAGCCCAGGACCAGATGGATTCACTGCTGAATTCTACCAGACATTTAAAGAAGAACTGATTCCATTTCTTCTCAAACTATTCAGAAAAATCAAAAAAGGTGGAATCCTCCCAAATTATTTCTATGAAGCCAGCATCACCTTAATCCCTAAGACAGAGAAAGATACAGCACTGAAAGAAAATATAGACCAATATCCCTGATGTACATTGATGCAAAAATAAACAATAAAATTCTCACCAATAGAATGCAACAACACATCAGGAAAATCATCCACCCAGACCAAGTGGGATTTGTCCCTGGTATGCAGGGATGGTTCAACATTCGCAAATCAATCAATGTGATTCACCACATTAACAGACTGCAGAAGAAAAACCATATGATTATCTCAATAGATGCAGAGAAAGCATTCGATAACATTCAACACCATTTCATGATGAAAACTCTAAACAAATTGGGTATAGAAGGAACATTCTTCAATATAATCAAAGCAATTTCTGAAAAGCCTACAGCCAGCATCCTATTGAATGGGGAAAAGTTGGAAGCATTTCCACTGAGATCTGGCACCAGACAGGGATGCCCACTCTCACCACTGCTATTTAACATAGTTCTGGAAGTTTTAGCCAGAGCCATCAGACAAGAAAAAGAAATTAAAGGAATACAAATTGAGAAGGAAGAAGTCAAACTATCCCTCTTTGCAGACGATATGATTCTTTATTTAGGGGATCCAAAGAACTCTACTAAGAGACCATTGGAACTCATTGAGGAGTTTGGCAAAGTGGCAGGATATAAAATCAATGCACAAAAATCAACAGCCTTTGTATACACAAGCAATGCCATGGCTGAGAAAGAACTGCTAAGATCAATCCCATTCACAATAGCTACAAAAACAATCAAATACCTTGGAATAAACTTAACCAAGGATGTTAATGATCTCTACGATGGAAATTACAAAATCTTAAAGAAAGAAATAGAAGAGGATACCAAAAAATGGAAAAATCTTCCATGCTCATGGATTGGAAGAATCAACATCATCAAAATGTCCATTCTCCCAAAAGCAATTTATAGATTCAATGCAATCCAAATCAGGATACCAAAGACATTCTTCTCAGATCTAGAAAAAATGATGCTGAAATTCATATGGAGGCACAACAGACCTCGAATAGCTAAAGCGATCAGGTACAACAAAAACAAAGCCGGAGGCATCACAATACCAGATTTCAGGACATACTACAGGGCAGTTGTAATCAAAACAGCATGGTACTGGTACAGAAACAAATGGATAGACCAATGGAACAGAATTGAAACACCAGAAATCAATCCAAACATCTACAGCCAACTTATATTTGATCAAGGATCTAAAACCAATTCCTGGAGCAAGGACAGTCTATTCAATAAATGGTGCTGGAAAAACTGGATTTCCATGTGCAGAAGCATGAAGCAAGACCCCTACCTTACACCTTACACAAAAATCCACTCAACGTGGATTAAAGACCTAACTCTATGACCTGACACCATCAAGTTACTAGAGAACATTGGAGAAACCCTTCAAGATATTGGCACAGGCAAAGAATTTCTGGAAAACACCCGGGAGACACAGGCAGTCAAAGCCAAAATCAACTATCGGGATTCCATCAAATTGAGAAGTTTCTGTACTGCAAAAGAAACAGTCAGGAGAGTGTGAAGAGACAACCAACAGAATGGGAAAAAATATTTGCAAACTATGCAACCGATAAAGGGTTAATAACCAGAATCTACAAAGAGATCAAGAAACTCCACAACAACAAAACCAACAACCCACTTAAGAGATGGGCCAAGGACCTCAATAGACATTTTTCAAAAGAGGAAATCCAAATGGCCAACAGGCACATGAAAAAATGTTCAAGATCACTAGCAATCAGGGAAATGCAAATCAAAACCACAATGAGGTTTCACCTCACCCCTGTTAGAATGGCTCACATACAGAAATCTACCAACAACAGATGCTGGCAAGGATGTGGGGAAAAAGGGACACTAACCCACTGTTGGTGGGAATGCAAACTGGTCAAGCCACTATGGAAGTCAGTCTCGAGATTCCTCAGAAACCTGAAGATAAACCTACCATTCGTCCCAGCCATCCCACTCCTTGGGATTTACCCAAAAGAATTTAAATTGGCAAACAAAAAAGCGGTCTGCACCCTAATGTTTATTGCAGCTCAATTCACAATAGCCAAGACCTGGAACCAACCTAAATGCCCATCAACGGTAGACTGGATAAAGAAATTATGGGATATGTACTCTATAGAATACTATACAGCATTCAAAAACAATGAAACCCTGTAATTTGCAACAATATTGAGGAATCTGGAACACATCATGCTGAGTGAAATAAGCCAGTCCCAAAGGGACAAATACCATATGTTCTCCCTGATTGGTGACAACTGACTGAACACCAAAAAGGAAACCTGTTGAAGTGAAATGGACACTATGAGAAAAAGTGACTTGATCAGTATAGCCCTGACTGTTAATGAACAACTTAATACATTATCCCTCTTAGTAGTTTTTTTTTTTTTGTCTGCTCTACTTAATATGACGGGTTTAATTCTGTAATTAACACACAGTTATTCTTAAGTGTTGAAATTTAACTGAAATGTGATCCCTGTTAAACGTAACAGTGGGAATAAGAGAGGGAAGAGATGTATAATTTGGGACATGCTCAAGCTGACTTGCCCCAAATGGTAGAGTTAGAAACATACCAGGGGACTCCAATTCAATCCCATCAAGGTGGCATGTACCAATGCCATCTCACTAGTCCAAGTGATCAATTTCAGTTCACGATTGATCATAATGAAAGGACAAAGAGTCAAAGGGAGCACATAAACAAGTCTAGTACCTGCTAATACTAACCGATAGAATAAATAAAGGGAGAGTGATCCAACATGGGAAGTGAGATACTCAGCAGACTCATAGAATGGCAGATGTCCTAAACAGCACTCTGGCCTCACAATCAGCCCCAAAGGCATTCCAATCTGGCTGAAAAGCACATGAGAGTATTTCAGGCATGGAAAGCCAAGACACTCTGGCAAAAAATAAATAAATAAAAAATAAATAAAAATTAAAAAAAAACTAAATGAAAGATCTCTGTGAGTGAGATTCCAGTGGAAAGAACAGGTCTTCAAAGAAGGAGGTACCTTTCTCTGAAGGGAGGAGAGAACCTCCACTTTGACTATGACCTTGTCTAAACAAGATAAGAGTCAGAGAACTCAAGGGGCTTCCATAGCCTTGGAAACTCATGACTGGAGCATGGGGAGATTACTGAGGCCATAAACAAGAGTGTCAATTTGTAAAGTCAACAACAGGAGTCACTGTGCACTTACTCCTCATGTAGGATCTCTGTCCTTAGCGTGCTGTACATTGAGACTTAATGCTATAATGAGTACTCAAACAGTATATTGCACACTGTGTTTCTATGGGGGTGCAAACTGTTGAAATATTTACTTAATGTATACTAAACTGATCTTCTGTAAAAAAAAAAAAAAGAAGAGGAAGAAGAAGAAGAAGAAGAAATTATCAATTCCCAACTTGACTCTCACTGGGATTAAACATGACAACAGGTCTGATCTGATTTCATCATCATTTAAAAAATCATCTATTATTTTTCACTTTATGCTTCTGTGTGGGAGCAAACTGTTGAAATCTTTACTTAATGTATGCTAAACTGATCTTCTGTAGATAAAGAGAATTGAAAATGAAAAAAAATAAAATAAAAAATATAAAAACACTTAGAGGTGATATATTAATTTTCTTTCCTCTTAGAAACATGTGGAGGACCCAGAATCATACCTGGGAGTTAAGGTGAATGGCAGGAGTTCAAAGAAAACTCTGGAGGCCAATGTTGTGGCATAATGGGTAAAGCTGCTTCCTGCAGTGCCAGCATTCCATATGGTGCTGGCTCAAGTCCTGCCTACTCAACGTACAATCTAGCTTTCTATTATGTCTGGAGAAAGCAGTGGAACATGGTCCAAGTCCTTGGGCCACTGCACCTGCATGAGAGACTCAGAAGCTCTTGGGTCTTGGCTTTGGATCAGCTCAGCTCAGGCCTTTGCAGTAATTTGGAGGGTGAGCCAGCAGATAGAAGACTTTCTCACTCTCTCTGCAACTCTACCATTTGGGGCAAGTCAGCTTGAGCATGTCCCAAATTGTACATCTCTTCCCTCTCTTATTCCCACTCTTATGTTTAACACATTTCAGTTAAATTCAGTTAAATTTCAACACTTAAGAATAACTGTGTATTAATTACAGAATTAAACCAGTCATATTAAGTAGAACAGACATTATCCCTCTTAGTAGTTTTTTTTGTCTGTTCTACTTAAAATAAATGAAATCTTAAAAAAAACCCTCTGGTTTCCTTCTGCACTGAACAGTGGAAAAAAGAATATGATAGAATGAAGAAAGAACAATAAATACATTAACCAAGAAAACATCAGCTTCACTGTGGAGGAATAAACCTGTAAAAGTGGAAATACATAGGAAAATGCACCCACCTATATTAAGTGGCAGAGATTAAACAGAAGTTATCATTGGATTAACCAAAGCATTATCTACAAATTTTCTAATATAATAGTGTAAAAGTAAAAAGAAATGTTAACAGTGTTCAAATAAATGAGGTTGCCAGAGATAGACATTATGTTGTTATTAAAGTTTATACTAAAGAAAGTTAACACATAGACATAATGTATATTTAATGCAGTGCACTTTACCAGTAATGATTCTAAACAGACCCTTTCCCTGTATTCATCCCTTCACAAAACCCTGGATTGGTGCTGGCACTGTGGCCTAGTGGGTAAAACTGCCACCTGCAGACTGGCATCCAATAGGGGCACTGGATTGATTCCCAGCTGCTCCACTTCTGATCCAGCTTTCTGCTATGCCCTGGGAAAGCAATAGAAAATGGCCCAAGCTCTTGGGCCCCTGTAACCATGTGTGAGACCCAGAAGAAGCTCCTGGATCCTGGCTTTGGATTGGCACAACTCTGGGCATTGCAGCCAACTGGGGAGTGAACCAGCAGACGGAAGAGCTCTCTATCTCTCTATGCCTCTCCCTCTCTGTGTGTAACTCTTTCAAATAAATCAATAAATCTTTTTAAAAAGACCCTGAATTTCACCATTTCACTTGATTTACCCCATGAGATACCAGTAAGTGTGATAGAAATAGACAATTTATTAAAAGATTTATTTATTTGAAAGAGTTACACAAAGAGAGAAGGATAGGCACAGAAAAAGAGAGAGAGAGAGAGAGGGAGGGAGGGAGAGAGCAAAGGAGAGAGGGAGAGAAGGAGGGAGGGAGAAAGAGAGGTCTTCAAACCGCAGGTTTACTCCCCAGATGGCTGCAATGGCTGGAGCTGTGTAGATGCAAAGATATGAGCCAGGAGCTTCTTCCAGGTCTCCCACAAGGGAGCAAGGGCCAAAGGACTTGGGCCATCTTCTACTGTTTTCCCAGTCCATAGCAAAGAGCTGGATCAGAAGTGGAGCAGTCGAGTCATGAACTGACACACATATGGGATGCTGGCACTGCAGGCGGTGTCTTTACCTGCTATGCCACAGAACCAGCCCCAGAAATAGACAATTTGTAAAGTATTTGCCTTCTCAGATCTTTTATCTGACAGTTCTCTTCTGAAAAACCCTGGGGCCTGCCTGTTGAAGAGATAGTATGTAGGTTAGCGCCACAGCTCACTAGGCTAATCCTCCACCTGCGGCACTGGTACCCCGGGTTCTAGTCCTGGTTGGGGCACTGGTTCTGACCCAGTTGCTCCTATCCCATTCCAGCTCTCAGCTCCAGCCTCAGAAGGCAGTGGTGGATGACCCAAGTGCTTGGGCCCTGCACCCACATGGGAGACCAGGAGGAAGCACCTGGCTCCTAGCTTTGGATCAGCACAGCATGCCGGCCATAACGGCCATTTAGGGGGTGAACCAATGGAAGGAAGACCTTTCTCTCTCTCTCTCTCTCTCTCTCTCTCTCTCTCTCTCTCTCTCTCTTACTAACTCTGCCTGTCAAAAAAAAAGAGAGAGATAATATGTAGCCGAGATTCACCACAAACCCCAGACACTTAAGTGAAGCCTCAATCAGTTCCCCAAATGACAAACTCTCATTTCTGCTCCTGGACTGATCATAGGAACTGCCCAGCTGAGTGCAGTCCATAACACAGAGTCAGAACTGCAAATCAAATGGCTATTTGTCAAGCCATTGTGTTTTCTGATTTGGCCTACATCAAATGCTGATGTATATCTGTAAGTATGGCAGAAAGTTGAATTACATGCAAACTACAATGCATACAACTTCAAGATTTCATTTAGAAGTTCCCATAAAACAGGCCAGCATTGTCACATATCAAGTAAGCCTGCCGTCTGCAATACAAGCACCCCGTATGAGCACTGGTTCATGTTCTGGCTGTTCTGCTTTTGATCCAGCTTCCTGCTGATAGCCTGAGAAAAGCAATGGATGACGATCCAAACACTTGGGCAAATGCTACCAATGTGGGAGATCCAGATGAAGATCTTGGTTCCTGGCCTCATTCTGTCCTGGCCCTGCTCAATGTGGCCATCTGTGATGTGAACAAGGAGAAGGACGATCTCTCTGGGTCTCTCCTCTCTATACAATATTTTCAAATACATTTTTTAAAAACTAAGAAAAAAGCCCCTATAAACACAATCTTTGCCTATCAATTAGACCTTAGAAAAGCTGCTGATATTAAAAAAAAAAAGTCCTGGGATTCATACAAATAAATTATCTGGAGACCATAGGTTGTTCTTCACATTTTGGCTTATATATGGTCAATGTGTTCTTTTGGTTTATATTTTAAGAAGCTTATTATCATATGAAATCTAATTTAATATAATTTTACTATCTCAGAAAGCAGGATAAAGGTTCACAGTAATTTTCTGTAGCTACATGTATACTTTATTGTTCAAGAAGAAATTACTGAAGGGGAAAATTTTTATGATATGCTTTTTGGTTTTTTTTTTAAAGATTTATTTATTTATTTGAAAGCCAAAGTTACACTGAGAGAGGAGAGGCAGACAGAGAGAGAGAGAGATCTCCATCCGATGGCCCACTCTGAAAATGGCTGCAATGGCCAGAGCTGCACCAACCAAGCCAGGACCCAGGAGCTTCTTCCAGGTCTCCCACATGGGTGCAGGGACCCAAGGACTTGAGCCATCTTCTACTGCTTTCCCAGGCCATAGCAGAGTGCTGGATCAGAAGTGGAGCAGCCAAGTCTTAAACCCGTGCCAAAATGGGATGCAGGTGCTTCAGGCTAGGGCATTAGCCCACTGTGCCACAGCGCCGGCCTCATGATAGGCTTTTTGAAGTCACACACTCTAAACAAAGCATTGGTAGCAAAAGGGAAGACATGCTCATGAAAGTTTTCTAAAGCAGTACTATTTGAACTGGTGACAATTTCTGAAATGGATCTGAAAAATAATTTTTTTAATTAAGTGTGCAAGATAGAGAACATTAGACAGAAGTTAGGGTGCTGGGGATTTACAAATCATGTGACACTACAAAAAGCACTTTTCTCCTGAAATATAATTTGTTTCATCTTTTTTACAGAGATCCTGGCAAATTTCCTTGAGCTACCAGGAAGGACTATTAGAATACAGGGGACAGTAGTACGGCAAATGGCAGAATATGGAGGGAACACACTGATAGTCCTGGAAAAGATAGTTTAATAAAAGTGAAGATACTGTAGTTTCAGGGAAGAGTTAGGAAAAAATGCAGAGGAAACTCTCCACAACTAGTGGGACATAGTGGACCTATGTGGAGGGCATAGATACCCACAGCTCAGGACCCCAGCTACCGAGTCTATGCACCAGCGCTGGAAAGGGAAGTGAGGCAAAACCTCAGTAGCCCAAGACACTGGTGGGAAAGTGGCAGGAAGAGCCTAGAGGTAACAAGGCTTGAAGCTCTTTGGGGGAAAGTCCACCTGACTAATTAAAGAGAGGAAAAAAATAAAATAATGTAAAAGGGACCAGTATGGACACGATTCTCTCTCTCCACTCACCTTACAAAGGTGAGCAAGACAAAGAGCAGGCACCATTTTGGACATATGTAAAAGCTGTGCCACCTCAGGTCTGAGCCTGCCCTCAGCTAAGCAGAAGAACCTGACTATGGTGGGGAGAAATAACAGGAGAATAGGACCTAGTGAATGTGTGAAGCTGTGACTGTGAAAAAAAAAAAAACTGAGGATGTATAGGAGAACTCATGGAGTGGCTGAGATGTGAGTATTCTCGGGAGACGTGGAAGCCTGGTAACCTTGGCAACCCAGTGGGAGATTGCAGGGGAATATGAGCTTACACGGAGGACTGAACAGATCCTTTCTGTGGTCCTTGGGACAGAGCAGACGAATATTACACCCACATGGGCCAGAGCTCAGACACTGACTGCCTTCAATTCTGCTTAGCTGTGCAGAACTATTTCCCTTATGAAACAAAAAAAAGAGAGAGAGAGAGAGAAAGAGAGAGAGAGAAGAGAGAAAATTTAATATGTCTAACCTGGGTGTGTAACCGTTAACCCTAAGAATCAAACAGAGCTCTCATGGGCCAAGGACCTCAACAGACATTTTACAAAAGAGGAAATCCAAATGTCCAACAGGCACATGAAAAAATGTTCAAGGTCACTAGCAATCAGGGAAATGCAAATCAAAACCACAATGAGGTTTCACCTCACCCCGGTGAGAATGGCTCACATTCAGAAATCTACCAACATCAGATGCTGGCGAGGATGTGGGGGAAAAGGGACACTAACCCACTGTTGGTGGGAATGCAAACTGGTCAAGCCACTATGGAAGTCAGTCTGGAGATTCCTCAGAAACATGAAGATAAACCTACCATTCAACCCAGCCATCCCACTCCTTGGAATTTACCCAAAGGAAACAAAATTGGCAAACAAACAAGCTGTCTGCACCTTAATGTTTATTGCAGCTCAATTCACAATAGCTAAGACCTGGAACCAACCCAAATGCCCATCAACAGTAGATTGGATAAAGAAATTATGGGACATGTACTCTATGGAATACTACACAGCAGTCAAAAACAATGAAACCCTGTCATTTGCAACAAGATGCAGGAATTTGGAAAACATGCTGAGTGAATTAAGCCAGTTCCAAAGGGACAAATATCATATGTTCTCCCTGATCGGTGACAACTAACTGAGCACCAAAGGGGAAACTTGTTGAAGTGAAATGGACACTATGAGAAACAGTGACTTGATTAGCTCTTGTCCTGATGGTTGATGTACAATGTAACACTTTATCCATTTTAGTATTTTTTTGTTCTAGTACCATTGGTTGAACTCTGTAACTAACACACAATTATTCTTAGGTGGTTAAATTTTAACTAAAAAGTGATCCCTGTTAGGAATTTGGAAAACATTATGCTGAGTGAAATAAGCCAATCCCAAAGGGACAAATACCACTTGTTCTCCCTCATAGGTGAAAACTAATTGAGCACCAAAAAGCAAACATGTTAAAGTGAAAGGAACACTAGGAGAAATGGTGACTTGATCAGCCCTCACCCTGACTGTTGATGAGCAACTTGATATGTTACCCTCTTAGTATTTTTTTTGTTTGTTCTACTTAATACTTTTGGTTGAATACTGTAATCAATACACAATTCTTCTTAAGTGCTGATCTTAACTGAAAAGTGATCACTATTAAATAGAAGAGTGGGAATAAGAGAGGGAAGAGAAGTGCAATTCGGGACATGCTCAAGCTGACTTACCTCAAACGGTAGAGTTAGAAACATACCAGGGGATTCCAATTCAATCCCATCAAGGTGGCATGTACCAATGCCATCTCACTAGTCCAAGTGATCAATTTCAGTTCACAATTGATCATAATGAAAGGACTAAGAGTCAAAGGGAGCACATAAACAAGTCTAGTACCTGCTAATACTAACCAATAGAATAAATAAAGGGGGGAGTGATCCAACATGGGAAGTGAGATACACAGTAGACCCATAGAATGGCAGATGTCCTAAACAGCACTCTGGCCTCAGAATCAGCCCTAAAGGCATTCGGATCTGGCTGAAAAGCCCATGAGAGTATTTTAGGCATGGAAAGTCAAGGCACTCTGGCAAAAAAATAAAAAATAAAAACACCACACCTAAATGAAAAATCTCCGCAAGTGAGATCCCAGTTGAAAGAATGGGTCATCAAAGAAGGAGGTACCTTTCTCTGAAGGGAGGAGAGAACTTACACTTTGACCATGGCCTTGTCTAAAAATTATCATAGTGAACTCAGGCGGCTTCCATAGCCTTGGCAGCGCATGACAAGAGCCTAAGGTGATTACTGATGCCATAAACAAGAGTGTCAATTTGTTAAGTCAACAACAGGAGTCACTGTTCACTTACTCCTCATGTAGGATCTTTGTCCTTAGTGTGCTGTACATTGAGATTTAATGCTATAACTATTACTCAAACAGTATTTTTCACTTTATGTTTCTATGTGGGAGCAAACTGTTGAAATCTTTACTTCATGTATGCTAAATTGATCTTCTGTATATAAAGAGAATTGTAAATGAATCTTGATGTGAATGGAAGGGGAGAGGGAGTGGATAAGGGGAGGGTTGCAGGTGGGAGGGACGTTATGGGGAGGAAGCCATTGTAATCCACAAGCTGTACTTTGGAAATTTATATTCATTAAATAAATGTTAAAAAAAATAAACAGAGCTCTCTGGCCACACCCATCACAAGATCTAAGGATCCATCAAAAGCACACAGTCCACTTAATACAGTCATAGTGGCCGGCACTGCGGCTCACTAGGCTAATCCTCTGCCTTGTGGCGCTGACCCACTGGGTTCTAGTCCCAGTCAGTGTGCCGGATTCTGTCCCAATTGCCCCTCTTTCAGGCCAGCTCTCTGCTGTGGCCAGGGAGTGCAGTGGAGGATGGCCCAAGTGCTTGGGCCCTGCACCCTATGGGAGACCAGGAGAAGCATCTGACTCCTGCCATCAGATCAGCACGGTGTGCCGGCCGCAGCACGCCAGCCACGGCGGCCATTGGAGGGTGAACCAACGGAAAAGGAAGACCTTTCTCTCTGTCTCTCTCTCTCACTGTCCACTCTGCCTGTCAAAAAAAATACAGTCATAGTATCATGAGAAAAACCACTACAGAAAAACAAAAAAAGAAGAAGAATCCAAAGAATATCTCCACAATGCCAAGCAACAAATGCAGAAACTGAGGAAACAAGAAAAAGGAAGACATTATGATGGCCCAAATGAACAAGAAACCCCAATTCAAGATTATAAATCTGATGAGACAGAAGAAATGTAAGATACCGATTTCAAAAAATTTTTGATAAGAACACTTAGAAGTTCTCAAAAACAAATTCTTGAACTACAAAATCCTTACTGTACAGGGTAGAAAAATCTCTTGAAAATGGAATCTTAAGGAGAAATCAAAATGAAATGAAGCAACTAGTAGAACATGAAATTGTGATAGTGAAATCAAAATGAAATGAAGAATTCAATAGGTCAAATGACAAATGCATTTGAGAGCCTTAAAAACAGAATCAGTGAAGAGGAAGAGAAAAAATCAGAATTAGAAGACAGAGCACAGGAAAGTATACAGTCAAACCAAAGAAAATAAGAGGAAATTAGAAATCTAAAATATATTGTTGGGAATCTACTGAATACTATTTAAAAAATGAACATTCAGGTTCTAGGAATTCTTGAAGGCATGGAGAGAGAAAGGTCTTGTTAGTGAAATACTAGCAGAAAATTTCCCAGGTTTGGACAAGGACAGAGACATCCTAGTACAGGAAGCTAATAGAACCCCTAGTAAACATGACCAAAAGAGATCCTCACCACAACATGTTCTAATCAAACTCAACACAGTGAAATATAAAGAAAAGATTCTAAAATGTGCAAGACAGAAATGTCAGATTACTCTCAGAGGATCTCCAATTAGACTCACAGCAGACTTCTCATCAGAAACCCTACAGGCTAGGAGGGAATGGCGAGACATAGCCCAGGTACTAAGAGAGAAAAACTGCCATCCCAGAATATTACGTCCTGCAAAGCTCTCATTTGTGAATGAAGTTGAAATAAAGACCTTGCTTAGTAAACAGAAATTGAAAGAATTTGTCACCACTTGTCCAGCCTTGCAAAAGATGCTTAAAGATGTGTTGCACACAGAAACACAGAAACACGGCCATCAATATGAAAAAAGGTAAAGGAAAGAAACCTCCCAGTAAAAGGACACAGGAAGTTCAAAGCATATATTCAAAATATCTTTGGGCCTTTCTCTCTGTCCCTCTCTCTCTCACTGTCCACTCTGCCTGTAAAAAAAAAAAAAAGCCAGCGCCGTGGATCAATAGGCTAATCCTCCACCTAGCGGAGCTGGCATACAGGGTTCTAGTCCTGGTTGGGGCACTGGATTCTATCCTGGTTGCCCCTCTTCCAGGCCAGCTCTCTGCTATGGCCCAGGAGTGCAGTGGAGGATGGCCCAAGTGCTTGGGCCCTGCACCCCATGGGAGACCAGGAAAACCACCTGGCTCCTAGCTTCGGATCAGTGCGGTGCACCGGCCGCAGTGCACTGGCCGTGGCAGCCATGGGAGGGTGAACCAATGTCAAAGGAAGACCTTTCTCTCTGTCCCTCTCTCATTGTCCACTCTGCCTGTGTGTGTGTGGGGGGGAGAAACATCTTTGGGAAAATGACAGGGCAAAGGTACTACTTATCAACAGTCACATTGAACGTTAATGGCCTCAATTCTCCAGTTAAAAGACACAAACTGGCCGAATGGATTAAGGAACAAAACCCATCTATTTGGTGCTTACAAGAAACACATCTTTCCAACAAAGATGCATGCCAAGTGAAAGTGAAAGGTTGGAAAAATATATTCCATGCCATCAGAAATGAAAAAGAACTGGTGTAGCCATCTTAATATCAGACAAAATAAACTTTAACACAAAAACTGTTAAGAGAGACAGAGAGGGTCACTATATAACGATTAAGGCATCAGTTCAATAGGAAGACATAACGATTATCAATGTATATGCACCTAATTACAGGGCACCAGTTTATTTAAAGCATATGTTAAGAGATTTAACAGGGAGACATAGACTCCAATACAATAGTACTGGAGGACGTCAATACTCCACTCTCAGAAATAGATCAACTGGACAGAAGATCAACAAGGAAACAGCAGATTTAAATGACACTACTGCCCAAATGGATCTAACAGATATCTACAGAACTTTCAATCCTACATCTAAAGACTTTACATTCTTCTCAGCAGTACATGGAACCTACTCTAGGATTGAACACATACTAGGCCATAAAGCAAGTCTCAGCAAATTCAAAAGAATTAGATCCTATCATGCAACTTCTCAGACCACAGAGGAATGAAGTTGGAAACAGTCAAGAAAGTGAAGAGGCAACCAACAGAATGGGAAAAATATATTTGCAAACTATGCAACAGATAAAGGGTTAATAACCAGAATCCAGAAAGAGATCAAGAATCTCCAAAACAAAAAAAAACACTCCACTCAAGAGATGGGCCCAGGACCTCAATAGACATTTTTCAAAAGAGGAAATCCAAATGGCCAACAGGCACATGAAAAAATGTTCAGGATCACTAGCAATCAGGAAAATGCAAATCAAAACCACAATGAGGTGTCACCTCATCCCTGTTGGAATAGATCACATACAGAAATCTACCAACAACAGATGCTGGAGAGGATGTGGGGAAAAAGGGACACTAACCCACTGTTGGTGGGAATGCAAACTGGTTAAGCCACTATGGAAGTCAGTCTGGAGATTCCTCAGAAACCTGAATATAACCCTACCATACAACTCCAATTTGGGCTGAGTTATCAGACTGGAAGTCTGGTCAAAGATTGTCACCCACTAAGGAATCTGGACAGAGGAATGGTCAAAAAAGAACCATTAGGAGATGCTCACAATAGGAATCAGAGAACTAAGTGGGTAATAAATGCACAGATCTTAGACCAAGGCAACAGGCAATGCCAACCTTCTCTTTTGTTGCAAAATTTTCTTATTTTAAATTAAAGGCCTTGAGAATCGTTATATAGACATCTCATGTGTAAGACAAACACGGATCATTCATAATTGGCCTATAAATATTAGCATTCTTGCCCTGATCAATGAGCCTCTGGACCTAGCTCAGGGAGGGGCAAATAAAGGGAATCACTTCCGTCTCATTTCTATGGAATTATACATCCTCCATGAACTGCTTCTTACAAAATATTTCTCAAATTTTGCATGAAAAATACATCAACTCTGAAGTGGCTACTTTTTTTTTCCAAAGAGCCCAATACCTGTCTTGGGAATCACCTGTGATGCCAGGTAAATGGATAAGAAAGACAATTGGAATCATCTACTAGAAGACAAGATACTTTACCCAAATCACTATATTTCACGCTACAGAAAAATGCAAACTGAATCACAAAGAACTCCAGTCAATCAATCCCCTGGTTTAAGCAAAGGGCATATTTCCATTACTCCAGATATGCAGGCCTCTTTCTGTTGTACTCTCATGTGGACTATCTGCATAGGGATACAGAGTGTGAGGGGGAAGCTGCACCAGTAAAAAATGGTCAATGTTTCAATTGTAAAACTAATTTTTAATTATCTCAAATGCATTCATAAAAATTCTGCTGTAAGCAAGACACATAAAGCCAAGCTCATCCCTTTCTCAACAAAAATTTAATGCTAACTGCATATTTAGGAGTGTATTATTGCATTTAATTACAGTACTTCTGTACATCTTATTTTTTAATATTTTATTTATTTGAGAGGTTGAATTATAGACAGTGAGAGGAAGAGACAGAGATAAAGGTCTTCCATGTGCTGGTTCACTCCCCAAATGGCTATAACAGATGGAGCTGCACTGATCTGAAGCCAGGAGCCAGGAGCTTCTTCTCTGTCCCGCCTTGGGTGCAGGGGCCTAAGCCCTTGAGCCATCTTCTACTACTTTCCCATGTCATAGCTGAGAGCCAGATCAGAAGAGGAGCAGCTGGGGCTAGAACTGGTGACCATTTGGGGTGCCAGTGCCACAGTACCAGCCCATCGACATCTTATAAGTACATCTTACCTGTAAGAAGAAAACTGAAAAGTGAGTCAAGTATATCACAAATTATGTTAGAGATTATCTCTAATTTAAATAAAAAAGGAAAACCCTAAAATCGAAATAGTTAATTTTGGCAATCTGCAGAAATGACCTGTGTCCTATTACTTTATCCTTTGGAATACTTTTCAAGATTTCTTCTGGCCTTCCCATCTTCCCTTGTTCTTCATACCCTTTCAATATCACTGTCCTTGGGCTGACGCCATGGCTCACTAGGCTAATCCTCTGCCTTGCGGCGCCGGCACACCAGGTTCTAGTCCCGGTCAGGGTGCCCGATTCTGTCCTGGTTGCCCCTCTTCCAGGCCAGCTCTCTGCTGTGGCCCGGGAGTGCAGTGGAGGATGGCCCAAGTGCTTGGGCCCTGCACCCCATGGGAGACCAGGATAAGTACCTGGCTCCTGCCATCAGATCTGCAGCGTGGTGCGCTGGCCGCAGCGCGCTGGCCGCGGTGGCCATTGAAGGGTGAACCAACGGCAAAAGGAAGACCTTTCTCTCTGTCTCTCTCTCTCTCACTGTCCACTCTGCCTGTCAAAAAAAAAATATCACTGCCCTCTTGGTCCCTGCAGCTCTCTACCTTTGGAAGCAGTCTTATAGACTGTCAATCATTATTTCAAAATGTTTTGTAGGGAGGGCCTACATGGTCAATCATTATTTCAAAATGTTTTGTAGGAAGGGCCTGAATGGCATTCTAATATCCCTTAAATATATATTTCCATAAAACAGATAATAGATGGGCTGGTACTGTGTCCCAGCAGGGAAAGCTGCTGCATGCATTGCCAACATCCCTTATGGGAGCTGCTTTGAGTCTTGGCTGCTCCATTTCTGATCCAACTCTCTTCTACGGTCTGGGGAAGCAGTAAAGGATTACCCAAGTCCTTGGGCCCCTGCACCATGTGGGATAACTGGAAGAGGCTCCTAGCTCTTGGCTTCAGTTTGGGGTAGCTCCAGACATTGCAGCCATCTGGGGAGTAAACCAGAAGATGGAAAACCTTTCTCCCCCTCTCTCTCTGCCTCTGCATCTCTCTAACTCAAGTAAATAAAATAAATAAAAATAATAATAAATAAAAATAATAAAAAAAACAGACAGTAGAGCACAGTGAGAAAGACATTGCCTGTGATGCTGGTATTCCGTATTGTGCATGAGTTCATGTCCCACCTGCTCTACTTCTGATCCAGCTCCTTCATGTGCCTAGGAAAGCTGCAAAGGATGGTGCTCCTACTCCCACATGGGAAATGTGGAAGAAGATACTGGCTTCTGACTTTAATCCAGGTCCAATCCCAGGTGCTGTGGCCATTAGGGGTGTGAAACAGTGGATAAATGATTTACATCTTTCTCTTCTTTGTAACTCTGCCTTTCAAATAAATATTGGCCGGCACTGTGGCTCAATAGGCTAATCCTCCTCCTGTGGTGCCGGCACCCTGGGTTCTTGTCCTGGTTGGGGCAATGGATTCTGTCCCAATTGCTCCTCTTCCAGTCCAGCTCTCTGAGTTGGCCCAGGATTGCAGTGGAGGATGGCCCAAGTGCTTGGGCCCTATACCCACATGGGAGACCAGGAGAAACACCTGGCTCCTGGCTTCAGATCAGCACTGTGCACCAGCCACAGTGCACCAGCTGCAGCGGCCATTGAGGGGGTGAACCAATGCAAAAAGGAAGCCCTTTCTCTCTGTCTGTCTCTCTCTCACTGTCCACTCTGCCTGTCAAAAAAAAAAAACAAATAAATGAATATTTTTAGTTTTTTTAAAAATTTAACAATGGCCCTAAATATTCTGACTCATCTTGACATGTAACAGGAGCCAAGAAAGTTGCTGCTGACTTTATGTAGTGCCTCCTCAATCCATTTTATAAGAAAAAATATTTATTTCTTTTGCTATCCAAGCACTCAAATCTAAAAGAAATAATACTACCCAGTACAGCTCTCTCTAAGGCTGCTCTTGCACTGAAGAAAAGTAGCAAGGGGCCCAAACCCTGTGTGGCAGGCTGGCATTCCCCTCCTCACTCTGCATCTGAGTTTCTGGTTAGAGATGGAGACAAAGGCAACTCCAGAGACTGCAGTGGTGCACAAACAGCCTCAATCACAGACACTCCTTGTGTTGTGCAACAGAAGGAGAGCATGGAACACTATGTAAGGGAGGAATACATTGAACACAAAAGGAAAGGATGTGAATGGACATAGCTAAGAATTTCCCCACTCTGCTGATCACAATCTCAAGGATGTCCAGGCCAGAATTCCATTTCACTTTGGAAAACCTACTCCATAAAGTTTTCTCCACCTAGGTGTATTCTTCAGTGAGGAATCTGTCCTCCTGAGAGATGGCAGCACCACAAACTGAAAGCCAGTCAAAAAGCAGAGTGATGGCTTTAATTCTCAGAGGTGAATGCACAACCACATCTATGAATTCTGCCTTGAAAAATAAGCTTCCTTCTGCTCTAGGAATCTGATATAGGTTAGGGCTAAAATGAGAAACACAAGACCAGTTGGGTCTGTTAGGTGAGAAGAAAGGAAGCTTGATTTCCAGTTGTTACTTTGTAACATGTAAGTTTTGAGAGGATTTCATTTCCCACTTCTATTTGAAGAAATGGAAATGTAGAATCAGTGCCAGCCTAACACACAGCAGCTTTAGCCGCTGATGACATCACAGCTTGCTACCCAAAAGTGGCAGCCAAAATAAACTCAACAAATGAGAACCAAAATAAAACAGAAGAGTCTAATATAATACCAACATTTGTTCAGCAGATATTACCAAGATCTTGACACACAAGTCATCAGAAGGATAAAGGGTGGGCCTGGCTTTGTGGCACAGTCGATTAAGCCACCACCAAATAAAATGCTGGGATCCAATATGTGTGTCTACCCTTTAAAAAAGATTTATTTATTTGAAAGTTAGAGTTTTGGGGGTCGGTGCTGTGGCACAGCTGGTTGAGGCCCTGGCCTGCATCCCATATGGTCACCCGATTGGATCTTGGCTGCTCCACTTCCAATCCAGCTGCCTGCTAATGTGCTTGGGAAAGTGGCACAGTATGGCCCAAGTCCTTGGCCCCCTATATCCACATGAGAGATGCAGAAGAAGCTACTGGCTCCTGGCTTCAGATCAGCTAAGATCTGGCCACTGCGGCCATTTGGGGAGTGAACCAGCAGACTGAAGACCTCTCTATCTGTCTAGCTCTATCAGTAACTCTTTCAAATAAATAAAATATATCTTAAAAAAAAACTGTCAGAGTTATGGAGAGGAGGGAGAGTCAGATGGGATGGCATTGTGGATTAGCAGGTAAAGCTGCTGCCTGCAATGCTGGCATCCCATATATGCACCAGTTCATGTCTTGGCTGCTCCACTTCTGATCCAGCTCTCTGCTAGTGGCCTTGGAAAAGTAGAAGATGGCCCAATACCTGGGTCCTTGCCACCCAAGTGGGAGACCTGAATGAAGCTCTTGGGCCTGGCCCAGTTCTGGCCATTGCAGCCATCTAAGGGAGTAGACCAGCAGATGGAAAATCTCTTTCTCATTCTCTCCCTTTTTCTATATTTGCCTTGAAAAGAAATAAATGCTAAAAAAGAGAGACAGATATTCCATCTGAGATGGCTGCAATGGCCAGGGATGAACCACAGAGAAACCAGGAGCCAGACACTTCATCTGGTTCTCTCACATGGGTTACAATGGCCCAAACACTTGAGTCATCCTCTGTTGCTTTTCTCAGGCCATCAGCAAGGAGCTAGGTTAGAAGTGGAGCAACTGGGACATGAACTGCTGCTCATCTGGGAAGCTGGCATTGCAGATGGTTGCTTTCCCTATTGTGCTACAATGCCAGCCCCATGAGTGCCAGTTTGAGTCACAGCTGCTCCGCTTCTGATCCAGCTCCCTGCTAATGTAACTGGGGAAGCAGAAACAGATGGCACAAATACCTGGGTCCTTGCACCAACATCGGCACTTGGTTGGACTTCCAGGCTGTGCCAGCATTATTCATTGCAGTCTCTTGAGTGAACCAGCAGATGCAAGATCCCCATCCTTCTGTCTCTCCCTCTTTATAACTCTACCTTTAAAATAAAATTTTTAAATCTTAATAAAATAAAGAGAAAGGGTGAGAGAGGAGCCACAGTAAAATAACAGAGCAAGGCTACAGTTGTGCTGTCCCTCAGCAGCATTCTGCCTTAAGTGGGAAGACTCTGGCTTACAGACACTGACATAAAAGACACATTCACAACACATTTCAAAACAAGAGATGAGAGGTTTACAAGGCATATTGATTTGATGATTTTCATTCAGTAGGTACACTGGGTTTAGATATATGCCTTTTAGTGCATGCAGCCAAGTTAACCCAGAGTCTAATTCAAAGAGACGTACTGCGGAAGATGTGCTGCCAGGGGAGAGAGCTGCTATGTCCCATTGTTCTTCTAGCATCATAAAGAGAAGAAAAAGGTCTACGATGTCCATGGTTATAAGGACAGAAGCACAAAAATTTCAGAACAGGGAGCAAATTTCAAATATAGTTATTTTAAGAAAATAAAATGAAGTAAATTTCAGAATATAATGTGGGGTAGAAAAACACCATCAGTTCATCAATTCTCATAAGGATCCAGAAAACTGCTCTGCTTACCCATAGTCCAAATGTTTCAAAACACATTTTCTGATTAAATTCAGAAGATTACAGGAATTAGCACTTTGGGTGTTCAAATGCCAAATTAATTTTTAGTTTCCACTATGGGCAAATGTAGCCCAACCACTCAGAACATGAGAAAAACTTTTCCATAAGGAGGAACATGAAATATTCAGTCACACAGAATAACTGTATTTAGTGTATTTAGTGAACCCCAGGATAAGCACCCAGAAAACCTGTTAGGTCTTGGGTCCAGCACTGTGGTGTAGCATGTAAAAATTTATTCATATAAAAGGCAGAGTTACAGAGAGGCAGAGGCAGAGGCAGAGAGAGGTCTTCCATTCACTGATTCACTCCACAAATGGCTGCAATAGCCAGAACTGGATCTATCTGAAGCCAGGAGCCAGAAGCTTCTGTCAGGTCTCCCATGTGGGTGCAGAACCCAAGAACTTGCACCATCTTCCACTGCTTTCTCAGGCCATGGCAGAAAGCTGGATCTCAAAAAAGCACCCATATGGAATGCCAGCACTGTAGGTGGCAGCCTCACCTGCCATGCCACAGTACCAGACCTAAAAATAAACCTATTTTCAAAAGCATTTTAAATGAGGAATGGGAGAGAGTTTGTTTATCCAAAGCAAGGATAACATAACTACTACACAGAAGAAGCTCCTGGCTCTTAGCTTTGGATTGGCACACTGTAGCCAATTGGGGATCGAACCAGCAGATGAAGTTTTCTCTCTCTGCCTCTCCTTCTCTCTGTGTGTAACTACTAGTACTCATTAACTTCAAAAATATAGAAATTTAATGAAACACAAAATATAACCAAAATCATCATCTACTACAAATTATAATCTTTATTTTGAGTCATATTAGAAAAAATTAACCCCTCCCCCCTTTGAAAAAATGCACATGGGACTGGTGTAGTAGGTTAATCAGACCCTGGCAGTGCCAGCACCCCGCATGGGCACTAGTTCAAGACCTGGCTGCTCCATTTCCTATATAGTTCCCTTATAATTCTCCTGGGAAAGCAGAGGATGATGGCACAAGTGTTTGGGCCCCTGCAATCAAGTGTGAGAACCCGAAGAAGCTCCTAGCTCCTGGGTTCACCTGGCCCAGCCCAAATCATTGTAGCCATTTGAGGAGTGAACCAACAGATGGAAGACCTCTCTTTCAATCTCTGTAAATCTGCCTTTCGAGTAAATAAAATGAATCTAAAAAAATACACTGTATGCAATGTAGTATTTTGGTTATTCCCTCATACAAAGAAAGCTCAGATAAACTGTAGATGAATCCTCCTGGCTTGATGCAATTCAGGAGGAGGATTGCCTTCTGCCACCCTGTGCTAGACATCAATGAAAGTCATTAATGGGAAGATGAATGGACACCATCAGACTGCTTCCTCACATGGCACCTTTTCTTAAAGACATCACTGCTATATTACCAGATTATGTCTCTCGTGTGAAACATGTCTCCCCTAAAAATTTTAAAGAACTTGCCAGAAACTTTCAGCAGAGCAGGGAATGATGTGCCAAGAACAGTCAGTTACCCTGAGTAGTCTAGGAATCCTGTTCTTGGCTGTTTTCAAGTTCATATTAATGTACACACAACATAATTGCTGAGAAAGTATCTTATAGTTGTTTCCTGGGTGTGAAGCAACTCTTTTCAGCAGAAACACATAACTGCTTGTCCACTCACAAGCACTGTGATAGGGAGTACATGGGAGAAAAGGTCAAAAACACACTGGGTTTGACAAGAAGAATGTTGTTACCCTAACAACCTCTATCCAGGATTCCCTTTCTATTTTTACTTCCTAGGTAACCTTACTATGTTAAATGAGTTTCACAGATTAGTAATCTGGTGACAACAGGACTCTAACAGAATCTATGAATCACTCAGTTAATCCAGTGAAAATTTCATTATACTGAAAGTTAGTCTATAGCAATAGTTTTCAGGGCCACATCTCTCTTTTTCAGAAAATGTTTTAGTTATTTATTTAAGAGGTAGAGTTACAGATACTGAGAGGGATAGACAGAGAGAAAGGTCTTCCTTCTGCTGGTTCACCCCCCAGATGGCCAAAATGTCCAGAAGAGCTGCACTGATCTAAAGCCAGGAGCCAGAGCTTCTTCTGGGTCTCCCACATGGGTGCAGAGGCCCAAGCACTTGGGCCATCTTCCACTGCCTTCCCAGGCCATAGCAGAGAGCTGGATCAGAGGAAGTGCAGCTGGGACTCAAACAGGTGCCCATATGGGATTCTGGCACCACAGGCAGAGGATTAACCTACTGAGTCACAGTGCCAGCCCAAAGCCACATCTTTTACTGTACTGTGTGTGCATGTCTGTGGGGGAGGGGGCATATTTTCTCTTTTCTTCCTTACCCCTCCTCACCCTTGTACCCCCTTGTACAAAGGCTTCCACAGACCACAGTCATTATGAAAATCTATCACTAATAGGTGTTGAAAATGTCATGGGTTAAACACAGAACCCAGAATAAGAAAAGTTACTTGAGGCTGGTGTTGTGGCTGAGTGGTTAAAAGCATAAGGGTGCTGGTTTGAGACCTGGCTGCTCCACCTCTGATCCAGTTCTCAGGTATGGCCTGGGAAAACATTGGAAGATGGCCCAAGTGTTTGGTCCCCTGCATCTATGTGGGAGACCTGGAAGAAGTTCTGGCTCCTGACTTCAGATCCATGCAGTTATGGCCATTGTGACCATCTGGAGAGTGAACCAGCAGGTGGGAGACCTCTCTCTCTCTCTCTTTGTGCCTTTGCCTCTCTGTAACTCTGCCTTTCAAATAAATAAATAAAACATTGTTTTAAAAAGTAACTGGCCCTCTTAATTAAAACTGTATGGACTGTAAGATAATCAGCTTGGTGGAGCACTGAGTGACTTTAAAGAACTAGAAGAGAACAATTGCTACTTTTCTGTATTTATGTTTTCATTGCTCTCCACTTTATGAAAATCCATATTAAAGTAGCTCATTATTAACTCACACGGTAGACTTGCATTAATTTCAGTTCACTTCTCACTTTGCAAAGGATTAGTAGCAGGTAAAAATAGTTGACATCCCTAATAACATAAGAAAGAAGGGTTGAAGACAGAAATCAAAAAGCAGGAAAATAAATCAGCTACGTGTCCATGGCCTCAAGCTCCAGATTGAAAAAGGGTCTGTTAATTAAACATGGAGGAGAGATCAATCCACAAAGCTACTGCACAAGCTTCACATTGCTGCTGGGAAATACATCCAAAAACAAGGCGCCCCAGCTGTCAAATATGTTCATGGGGTCCAGGAGCCAGATCCTACTCTGATCTTCCATCTCCACCTCTCCACTGCCTCGGGCTCCCAGCTGAAGGCCACCAAGCCCTGCCCAGCTGGAACTACCATGGCATATAACCTGAGGCCCAGCCAGAAGGCATTCTTTGACCCATCCAAAGTGAGAACTGGGCTTACTTAAATATAGAGAAAGGGACTCCTTCCTTCGTCCACGCTCTCAACTGCCCTGCTAGTGTTGTTCCTCATCCAGTGTACTTTAAGCAGAATTTGAGTGAGGCAGCCCGTGGGACTGGCCGAGCGTTTGGAAACTGGGAAGCAGCAGTGGGAGACACAACACCTGGGCCCCAGCCTTGACTCTGCCAGAGAAGCTCCTAGGATCACTGAGAAGCAAATGATCAACATCGGGGAGCCACCACCTGCCATTGCACCCACCCCTCTCCCACACACACATAGATGCCCCTTCCTGTTCTCTATACTTGCCGTGGAAAATCTCCGGAGCATGTCCCCTTTCTTTGGGACACACGGGAAGCAAAGCGGAGAGTGTGGGCCAGGAGAAGTCACTGGAACTTGGACCCAGGGGTGGTAAATGCAGAAGCACAGAAGCAGCGGGCAGCAGGTGTGGGGTGTGTGCTCCCAAACTGCCTGCAATTGCACTTGCAGAGCAAGACTCCCCAGTGAATGTGGGAGAAGGAGCAGCGCGGCCTCTCAGGGCACACTCTGATCAGTAAATGAACTTCATCTGTTCCCAACCCCGAGCCACAGGGAAAGGCACGCACATGCGCAGTTCTCCCACATGCACACGCACAGGCATTCAGAGCATGAAGAGTGTTACAGCACCAGGTGATTCTGGGAAATGGAGTCCAGGCCGGGGCATTCCTAGATAGACTTACTGGCTCTCTCCTCAGGATTCGGTGTGGGGTGGGTGGAGACAGGCTGGGAACCAGAGGGCATTTGCTTTTGTTTACATCCCTCCTTCCCTTCCTACCCACCCCAAATCTCAAGGGTCAGGTGCTGTTCTTCCTTTCTTGAACAAAATCTTAAGAAGTGACAGCCACTGCTGCTGAGTCCCAAATGATGGTTCCCTCACACACACTGTTTCCCTCAGAAAAATCCTACTGCTGCTTTATTCCTGGACAGCTTCTCTCAAGTAATAAATGACAACAATTTCAATGTAACTCACAGCACAGGTGTAGACGGCATAGTTTAACCTCTAGATTTGAGAATACAATTTTTTGTGTGTCTTGTTGATGTTCATTGTTCTTTTCAAATTATTTTGCACCATCCTCTAATTCACCAAGTAAAAAAAAAAAAAAAAAACAGGAGAACTGGATACAGAACTAACATTGCCAAGTATATTCCAGGGGCCAGATTAAGAGTCAAGACCTTACTTTGTATCATTTATACCTTAGATTAATTCTGGAGACAGTATTAGCAATTTACAAAGAGAAAGTTGAGGAGGAAAGAGTTTAGAATTGAATTTGCCCATGGAAATATGGTTAAAAAGACTAGGTTAAAGGCCAACCAAAGTGAAATATTGGTTTAAAAAATCTTTCAGGACCAGCACTGTGGCATAGTGGGCTAAGCCTCTGCCTTCAGCACTGGTATTCAATATGGGTGCTGGTTCAAGTCCCTGCTGCACCACTATCAATCCAGCTTTCTGCTCTAACCTATGAAAGCAGTAGAAGATGGCCCAAATGCCTGGGACCTTTTATCCACATTGGAGACCCAGAACTTCCTAGCTCCTGGTTTGCATTAGCTTAACTATGGCTATTGCAGCCGTTTGGGGAGGGAATCAGTGGATAGAATACTTCTCTCTCTCTCTGTCTCTGCCTATCTGTAACTCTGCCGTTCAAATAAAAAATAACTCTTCTTTAAAAAAGTAAATATTTCTTTTATCTTGGGACTCAGTTTCTAAAACCCCAGGTTTCTCATCTCTAAAAAGTGAGGAAGAGGAAGAGTATCTATAATGCCAATCTTCACTGTAGAGAAACACATAGGATTGTAACTTGTCTGAAAAAGAAAGGAGATTCCAAGTTGCTGTTGCTTTATGGTTATTTTTTTCATGTTTAATATCAAGATAGCATATAAATGCATTCTTAAGTATATTTGTAGTGTTTGATTTTCAAGATTCTAAGTAGAAATGTAAATGGAAGCAGGATGACATGGAGTTCTGTTTGTGATTACTTCTGTCAATTATAATTCATGGGATTAGAATTGCTGGATTAGGAATGCTTAAATGTATCCATTCATTTCACACTAATGTTTATTATATCAGGCAATAGTCTTTGTGTAGACTGCTTTTTCATGCCAGATTGAAAAATCAGGAGGGCAAGAAACATGTTTGCTTTGACATTAAAACTCAGCATCTTGATAGAGTCATTCTTTTAGTTGAATGAATAAATGAGGATATAAAAAGAAATAAATACAATTTCTGATCCCCAAGAACTACCTAGTTGAAGAGACAATGAAATAGATGTCTATTTGATAACTGCCACAATCAAATGATTGTATAATTTGTTGCTCAGAGACAAATTTGATAATAAAAGAGACATATTAATAATGACACAGGGTTGAAATGTATAACAGAAACCATCCAGGACCAAGCAGGTTAAATGTTCACCCTAGCTTGTAAGGCATTCCATCCACTATTTAGTAAACATTTACTGAGCATTCTTTTGTGTGGTGTGTTGAAAGAACTACCAGCCACATGATTTTCCTAGATATTGGAGTAAGAGATCCTGAGCAATCAGAAAAAGGCTGAGATGAACTGAGAGGCTTTTGACACAAAGGTAAACAAACAAACAAACAAAAAACCAAAAAAACCCAGAGAAGTCAATTAAAAAGTATATCAAAGATAATTTAGTAGGACCTGAACCAAGGTATGGTGGTAGTGGGAATGAAGAAGAGGCAACAGATTACAAGGAGATCTAAAAGGCAGAAACAACAGGATTTCAATGGTAGATGAAGGCAGGAGGGAACTCATGTGTAAATCTTCATTTGAAATTTATTATTTTATAGGCAAGGAGTTCTCAGTACATTAATGTTCATCAGTAATAAAAGGCTACCTCCAACTGACTTGTAAACTTCCCCTAAATCCAGGACACAATCTCATGGGTATCTACTATCTATAAGCCTTATGTTGATCATCAAGCCAAATGTTTTTAACTGCTACAATATACAATGGTCCTCATTATGAAGCAGTTACTTAGAAACTAGAAGACAAATCAGTGTCTATAAGAACAATCTAGCCTGGCGACATGGCTCACTAGGATAATCCTCTGCCTGCGGCACCAGCACCCCAGGTTCTAGGCCTGGTTGGGGTGCCAGATTCTGTCCCGGTTGCTCTTCTTCCAGTCCAGCTCTCTGCTGTGGCCCAGGAGTGCAGTGGAGGATGGCCCAAGTGCTTGGGCCCTGCACCCGCATGGGAGACCAGGAGGAAGCACCTGGTTCCTGGCTTCACTTGGGGGGTGAACCAACGGAAAAAGGAAGACCTTTCTCTCTGTCTCTGTCTCTCTCTCACTAACTCTGCCTGTCCAAAAAAATAAAAAAGAACAATCTAAATAAAAAAGTCACATTTAGGGGCCAGGGCTGTGGTGCAGCAGGTTAACACCCTGGCCTGAAGTGCCAGCATCCCATATGGGCCTGTTCGAGACCCGGCCACTCCACTTTCAATCCAGCTCTCTTCTATGGCCTGGGAAAGCAATAGAGGATAGCCCAAGTCCTTGGGCCCCTGCACCCACATGGGAGACCTGGAGGAAGCTCCTGGCTACTGGCTTCGGATCGGCACAGTTCTGGCCATTGTGGCCAATTGGGAGTGAACCATCAGATGGAAGACCCCTCTCTCTCTCTGCCTCTCCTCTCTCTGTGTAACTCTTATTTTCAAATAAATGAATGAATAAATATTTTTTAAAAAAGAATAGTAATGGTCAATATTTATTAAAAGAATTAAATTAAAAAACCAAAAATCATATAAATGAAAGCTATATTTGGAATACCTTGCTAATTCACAATTTATATATTCACCAAACTTAGGTAACTAAAGTATAATTAAGCAGAAAAGAAGTGAAAAAAATTTCCCTGGGCCGGGGAATGGCACTATGGTGTAGTGGGTAAAGCTGCCACCTGCAGTGCTGGCATTCCATATGGGCATTGGTTTGAGTCCCAGCTGCTCCACTTCCACTACAGCTCTCTGCTATGGCCTGGGATATCAGTAGAACATGATCCAAGACCTTGGGCCCCTGAAGACCTTGCAGCCAACTAGGAATGAAACAACATTTGGAGGACCTTTCCCTCTCTTTCTTCCTCTCCTCTCTCTCTCTGTAACTATTTTAAATAAATAAATAAATATTTTTGCAGTATTATTTTTTAATTTTTTATTTAGTAAACACAAATTTCCAAAGTACAGTTTATGGATTACAATGGCTTCACCCACACATAATTTTACTCCCACTCGCACCCCTCCCATCTCCCGCTCCTTCTCCCATTCCATTCACATCAAGATTCATTTTCAATTATCTTTATATACAGAAGATCAATTTAGTATATATTAAGTAAAGATTTCATCAGTTTGCACCCACACAGAAACACAAAGTATAAACTACTGTTTCAGTACTAGTTATAGCATTACTTCACATTGGACAACACATTAAGGACAGATCCCACATGAGAAGTAAGTACAAAGTGACTCCTGTTGTTGATGAAACAATTTGACACTCTTGTTTATGGCGTCAGCAATCTTCCTAGGCTCTAGTCATAAGTTTCCAAGGCTATGGAAGCCTCTTGAGTTCGCTGACTTTGATCTTATTTAGACAAGGTCATAGTCAAAGTGGAAGTTCTCTCCTCCCTTCAGAGAAAGGTACCTCTTCCTTTCAAGGCCCTGTTCTTTCCACTGGGAACTCACTCGCAGGGATCTTTCATTTAGGTCTTTTTTTTCCAGAGTGTCTTGGCTTTCCATGCCTAAAATACTCTCATGGGCTCTTCAGCAAGATCCAAATGCCTTAAGGGCTGATTCTGAGGCCAGAGTGCTGCTTAGGACATCTGCCATTCTATGAGTCTGCTGTGTATCTCGCTTCCCATGTTGGATCGTTCTCTCCCTTTCTTATTCTATCGGATAGTATTTGCAGACACTAGTCTTTTTCATGTCTAATTGGAGATCCTCTGAGAGTAATCTGATGTTTCTCTCTTGCACATTTTAGGATCTTTTCTTTCTGTTTCACTGTGGTGAGTTTAATTATAACGTGTCGTGGTGAGGATCTCTTTTGGTCATGTTTACTAGGGGTTCTATTAGCTTCCTGTACTAGGATGTCTCTGTCCTTCTCCAAACCTGGGAAATTTTCTGTTAGTATCTCACTAAAAAGACATTCTAATAGTTTCTCCATCTCCATGCCTTCAGGAACTCCTAGAACCCAAATGTTGGGTTTTTTAATAGTATCCTGTAGATTCCCAACAATATTTTTTAGATTTCTAATTTCCTCTTCTTTTCTTTGGTTTGATTGTATGTTTTCCTGTGCTCTGTCTTCTAAGTCCGATATTCTCTCTTCTGTTTCATTCATTTTGTTTTTAAGGTTCTCTAATGTGTTTGTCATTTGATGTATTGAATTCTTCGTTTCATTATGATTTCTCATCACTATCACAGTTTCATGTTCTACTAGTTGCTTCATTTCATTTTGATTCCTCCTTATTATTTCATTTTCATGAGAGAGATTTTCTATCCTGTCCAGTAAGGATTTCTGTAGTTCAAGAATTTGTTGTTGAGAACTCCTTAATGTTCTTATCAATTTTTTGAGATTCACTTCTTGCATTTCTTCTATCTCATCATCTTCATAATCTTGAATTGGGGTGTCTTTATCATTTCAGGGCATCATAGTGTCTTCCTTGTTCTTGTTACCTGTGTTCCTGCATTTGTTTGGCATTGTGGAGATATTCTTTGGTTTCTTCATTGTAGCAGTTTTTCTCATTATACTATGACTCTAGATTAAGTGGACTGTCTGCTTTTGGTGGATCCTTAGAGGCTGTGATGGGTGTGGTCAGAGAGCTTGTTTGGTTCTTCAGAGTTAAGTGTGTGCCAAAGGTGACTCACCCAAGTTGTTCTCTCTCTCACTCACTCACTCTCTTTTTTTTTAACTCAGAAGGGAAGTAATTTGGCACAGCTGAGTTGAATTGAGGGTAGTTGATGTATGAAATCTGGCCCCTGAGTGTATAATATTCATCTGCTCTACCCCAAGGACCACACAAAGAGTCTATGCAGCCCTCAGTGTGGTCTCAAATTTCTCTACAGTCTCCCACTGGGTTGCCAAAGTTGTAGAGTTTGTGTACTCCATGAGTTCTCTCCCCCACACTCAGATTTTCACAGTCTCAGTTCATTAGCTCCACACCTTCACTAGGTCCTAACCTCCTGTTATTTCTCCCCACCAGAGTCAGGTTTTTCTGCTTGGCTGATGGTGGGGCCACTTTATGCATGTCCAAAATGGTGCCTGCTTTTTGTCTTGCTTGGCTTTGTAAGGTGAGTGGAGAGAGAGGCTTGTGTCCATGCCGGTCCCCCTAATTTATTCATTTTTTTTCTCTCCTCCAGTCAGCCTGTTGAACTTTCCTCAACAGATCTTCAAGCCTCATTCCCTCTAGGCTCTTTCTGCCATTTCCCCACCAATGTCTTGGGCTACCGAGGATTTGTATCACCTCCCCTTCCAGCACTCGTGCACAGACTCCAAGGCTGGACTTCCAAGCCGTGGTTGCCCTTGCTCTCCCTGTAGGTCCTCTATGTCATGTAAAAGTAGATAAGAAGAGTTTTGACTGCCATTTACTCCCGAGCCTTTCCCTGAGACTACAGTAACTCCACTTTGATTAAACTATCTTTTCCAGGACTATCAGTGCGTGCCCTCACGATTCTGCAATCTTAGCTCTGCCCAATAATAATTTTAGTTTGCACATTGGAATCGAAGGATGAACCCAACCACAACTCTCTCCATTCATCTTTTCTTCTATTTATGATCATAAGGACATCTATATATTTCCAAGATCAAAGAAAACTAATTTTTTTCCAGTAAGGTGATTACTTAATTATTCTTCAGCTTATTTCCAGTCTTATTTTTAATTCAACTTTCTGTAAACTTTTCGAAGTATATTTCTTATGTAGGTTGCTAAATAATCTCATGTACTTGGCTCTGTGGCATAGTGGGTAAAGCCACTGCCTGCATTGCTGGAATCCCATATAGATGCTGGTTCAAGTCCTGCCTGCTTCACTTCCCATCCAGCTTTCTGCTATGGCCTTGGAAAGCAGTGGAAGATGGCCTTAGTCCTTGAGACCCTGCAATCACGTGGGAGGCCCAGGAGAAGCTGTGGATCCTGGCTTCAATTGTCTCAGCTCTGGCTGCTTGTACCCATTTGGGGAGTGAACCAGTGGATGGAAGACCTCTCTCTCTCTCTCTCTCTCTCTCTCTCTCTCTCTCTTTCTCCTTCTGCCTCTCTGTAAATCTGCCTTTCAAATAAACAAATAAATATTTTTAAAAAATCCTTCCCTATTCTCATTAGAAAACAGACATGAGCCGGCACCGTGGCTCAATAGGCTAATCCTCCGCCTAGCAGCGCTGGCACACCAGGTTCTAGTCCTGGTTGGGGTGCTGGATTCTGTCCCGGTGGCCCCTCTTCCAGGCCAGCTCTCTGCTATGACCCGGGAGTGCAGTGGAGGATGGCCCAAGTGCTTGGGTCCTGCAGCCCGTGGGAGACCAGGATAAGCACGAGGCTCCTGCCTTTGGATCAGCATGGTGCGCCGGCTGTGGCAGCCATTGGAGGGTGAACCAATGGCAAAGGAAGACCTTTCTCTCTGTCTCTCTTTCTCACTGTCCACTCTGCCTATCAAAAAAAAAAAAAACAGACATGAATTAAATTTTAAAAAATGGGGCCAGTGTTGTGGCATAACCAGGAATCCTGTTGCTGGCAGTGCTGGCATCCATATGGGCACCGGTTCAAGTCCCAGCTGCTCCACTTCCAATTTAGCTCTCTCTATGGCTTAGGGAAGCAATAGAAGATGGCCCAAGTCCTTGGGCTCCTACACCTGCTTGGGAATCCTGGAAGAAGCTCCTGGTTCCTGGCTTCAAATTAGTGCAGCCTTAGCTGTCGCAGCAAGATGGGTAATGAACCAGCGAACAGAAGACCCCTCTCTCTCTCTGCCACTCCTTCTTTCTCTGTGTAACTCTTACTTTCAAATATATAAATATTTAAAATTTTTTAAAATAAAAAATTAATAGTCTCATGGCTTTCTAAAGTTCTGTGCATTTTCCTTCTCTTTTTTTAAATTAACATGATATCCTCCAGAAGTTAGTGTTCTGTTTTATTTCAAAGATTTATTTATTTTACAGGCAGTATTACAGAGAGAGGAGAAGAGACAAGGAGAGAGAGAGAGAGAGAGAGAGAGAGAGAGAGAATATTCCATCCATCCGTTCACTCACCAATAGCTGGTATATCCAGGGCTGGGTCAAGCTGAAGCGAGGAGTCAGGATCTTCATCCAATTCTCCCACATGAGTACACACTCTCAAGTACTTAGGGCATCCTTTGTTGCTTTTCCAGGCATATTAATAAGGAGTTATCAGAAGTAAAGCAAGCCAGGATTAGAATCGGTGCCCAAATGGGATGCCAGCACTCCAGGCAGCAGTTTAACCTGCTAAGCCACATGCTAGCTCTCCATTTTCCTTCTTTCTTCCCTAAAGATGAGAAAATATGTATTGATCCATTTTCAGTCTTAGTCTATTTTGTGTTGTTACAAAACCAGTGTAAAATGTGTAATTTATAGAGAAAAAGTGTATCTTACAGTCCATACAAGAAGTCCATGATCAAGAGGCCCCAACAGGAGAGGGCCATATTCCTGTAACTGAACTTGGCAGAAGTCATAACATGGTGAGAGAGAGTGTAAGAGTTAAAATTTTTCACCTCAATGTCCTTTCAAAATTGGTGTCAATCTATTCCTGAGGGTTGAAACAATTGTCTTGGGGATTTTTTAAAAGATTTTGTTTATTTGAGAGGTAGAGCTACAGACAGAGAGAGGGAGAGACAGAGAGAAAGGTCTTCCATCTGATGGTTCACTCCTCAAATGGTAACAATGGCTGGAGCTTGGCCAGTCTGAACCTAGGAGCTAGGAGCTTCCCCCAGATCTCCCATATCAATGTAGGAGTCAAAGCACTTGGGTCATTCTCCACTGCTTTCTCAGGTGGTTGAGAGCTGGATTGGAGGATCAGCCAGTACATGAACTGGTAACATATGGGATGCTGGCACCACAGGCAGAGGCTCAGCCCACAGTGCCACAGCACCAGTCCCAGGTATTAGGTTTTCAATACATCATCTTGGATGATACATGTTAAATTCAGACCATTTTAAAAATTATATTCAATTTTTACTACTATTCCAATTTATTTGGCCTACAAGTAGAATATTTTATTGTAGTTACTCTATTTCACAGCTATTGAAATTAAATGTCAGCTTTAAATTTTTTAAATTTAAGGTAAACAGATTTCACGTATTTCATATATACAGATTTAGGAACATAATGATACTTCCCACCCTATCCTCCCTCCCACCCACACATCCTCTCTCATACTTCCTCTATAAAACCCTGTCTTATTTTTCCTTAAAGATCCATTCATTTTTAATTTGAAAGGCAAAGTTACAAACACAAAGGAAAGAATATACTGAGAGAGATCTTCCATCCACCGGTTTACTCCCCACATGGCTGCGATGGCTGGAGATGGGCTGGTCCAAAGCCAGGAGCCAGGAGCTTCTTCCAAGTTTCCCACATGGTTGCAGGGGCCCAAGCCCCTGAGTGATCTTCTGATCTTTTCCAGACAGATTAGCAGGGAGCTGGATTGGAAGTTGAGCCTCTGGGACTGAAACTGGGCATAGTTATCCCCATTACACTGTGTATCTGTGTGTCTGCTGTGTATCTCGCTTCCCATTTTGGATCGCTCTCCCCTTTATATTCTATCGGTTAGTATTAGCAGGCAATAGACTTGTTTATGCGCTCACTTTGGCTCTTAGTCCTATCATGATGATCAATTGTGAACTGAAATTGATCACTTGGACTAGTGAGTGGCATTGGTACATGCCACCTTGATGGGATTGAATTGGAATCCCCTGGTATGTTCAACAAATAGTATTAAGTAGAACAAAAAAATTGTAACAGGGATAAAGTATTACATTGTACATCAACAGTCAGGGCTATGCTGATCAAGTCACCGTTCCCCATAGTGTCCATTTCACTTCAACAGGTTTCCTTTTTGGTGTTCAGTCAGTTGTCACCGATCAGGGAGAACATATGGTATTTGTCCCTTTGGGACTGGCTTATTTCACTCAGCATGATGTGTTCCAGATTCCTCCATTTTGTTGCAAATGACTGGATTTCGTTGTTTCTTACTGCGGTATAGTATTCTAAAGAGTACATATCCCATAATTTCTTTATCTAGTCAACCGTTGATGGGCATTTAGGTTGGTTCCAGGTCTTGGCTATTGTGAATTGAGCTGCAATAAACATTAGGGTGCAGACCACTCTTTTGTTTGCCAATTTGAATTCCTTTGGGTAAATTCCAAGGAGTGGGATGGCTGGGTCGAACGGTAGGGTTATCTTCAGGTTTCTGAGGAATCTCCAGACTGACTTCCATAGTGGCTTGACCAGTTTGCATTCCCACCAACAGTGGGTTAGTGTCCCTTTTTCCCCACATCCTCGCCAGCATCTGTTGTTGGTAGATTTCTGTATGTGAGCCATTCTAACTGGGATGAGGTGAAACCTCATTGTGGTTTTGATTTGCATTTCCCTGATTGCTAGTGATCTTGAACATTTTTTCATGTGCCTGTTGGCCATTTGGATTTCCCCTTTTGAAAAATGTCTATTGAGGTCCTTGGCCCATCTCTTAAGTGGGTTGTTTGTTTTGTTTTTGTGGAGTTTTTGATCTCTTTGTAGATCCTGGTTATTAACCCTTTATCTGTTGCATAGTTTGCAAATATTTTTTTCCCATTCTGTCGGTTGCCTCTTCACTCTCCTGACTGTTTCCTTTGAAGTACAGTAACTTCCCAATTTGATGCAATCCCAATAGTTGATTTTGGCTTTGACTGCCTGTGCCTCCCGGGTCTTTTGCAGAAACTCTTTGCCTGTGCCAAGATCTTGAAGGGTTTCTCCAATGTTCTCTAATAACTTGATGGTGTTGGGTCATAGATTTAGGTCTTTAATCCACGTTGAATGGATTTTTGTGTAAGGTATAAGGTAGGGGTCTTCTTCATGTTTCTGTACGTGGAAATCCAGTTTTCCCAGCACCATTTATTGAATAGACTGTCCTTGCTCCAGGAATTGGTTTTAGATTCTTCATCAAATATAAGTTGGCTGTAGACGTTTGGAGTGATTTCTCGGGTTTCTATTCTGTTCCATTGGTCTATCCATTTGTTTCTGTACCAGTACCATGCTCTTTTGATTACAACTGCCCTGTAGTATGTCCTGAAATCTGGTATTGTGATGCCTCTGGCTTTGTTTTTGTTGTACAAGATTGCTTTAGCTATTCGAGGTCTCTTGTGCCTCCATATGAATTTCAGCATCATTTTTTCTAGATCTGAGAAGAAGGTCTTCGGTATCTTGATTGGTATTGCATTGAATCTATAAATTGCTTTTGGGAGAATGGACATTTTGATGATATTGATTCTTCCAATCCATGAGCATGCAAGATTTTTCCATTTTTTGGTATCCTCTTCTATTTCTTTCTTTAAGATTTTGTAATTCTCATCGTAGAGACCTTTAACGTCCTTGGTTAAGTTTATTCCAAGGTATTTGATTGCTTTTGTAGCTATTGTGAATGGGATTGATCTTAGCAGTTCTTCCTCAGCCATGGCATTGCTTGTGTATACAAAGGCTGTTGATTTTTGTGCATTGATTTTATATCCTGCCACTTTGCCAAACTCCTCTATGAGTTCCAATGGTCTCTTAGTAGAGTTCTTTGGATCCTCTAAGTAAAGAATCATATCGTCTTCAAAGAGGCATAGTTTGACTTCTTCCTTCTCAATTTGTATTCCTTTAATTTCTTTTTCTTGTCTGATGGCTCTGGCTAAAACTTTCAGAACTATATTAAATAGCAGTGGTGAGAGTGGGCATCCCTGTCTAGTACCAGATCTCAGTGGAAATGCTTCCAAATTTTCCCCATTCAATAGGATGCTGGCCATGGGTTTTTCATAAATTGCTTTGATTGTATTGAGGAATGTTCCTTCTACACCCAATTTGCTTAGAGTTTTCATCATGAAAGGGTGTTGAATGTTATCGAATGCTTTCTCTGCATCTATTGAGATAATCATATGGTTTTTCTTTTGCAGTCTGTTAATGTGGTAAATCACATTGTTTGATTTGAGAATGTTGAATCATCCCTGCATAACAGGGATAAATCCCACTTGATCTGGGTGGATGATTTTTCTGATGTGTTGTTGTATTCTATTGGCCAGAATTTTATTGAGGATTTTTGTGTCTATGTTCATCAGGGATATTGGTCTATAATTTTCTTTCAGTGCTGCATCTTTCTCTGGCTTAGGGATTAAGGTGATGCTGGCTTCATAGAAAGAATTTGGGAGGACTCCCTCTTTTTTGATTGTTCTGAATAGTTTGAGAAGAAATGGGATTAGTTCTTTAAATGTCTGTTGGAATTCAGCAGTGAATCCATCTGGTCCTGGGCTTTTCTTTGTTGGGAGGGCCTTTATTACTGTTTCAATTTCTGTTTCAGTTATGAGTCTATTTAGGTTTTCTATGTCTTCATGGTTCAATTTAGGTAGATTGCATGTGTCCAGGAATCTATCCATTTCTGATAGATTTTCCTGTTTGTTGGCATACAAGTCCTTGTAGTAATTTCTGATGATTCTTTTTATTTCTGTGGTGTCTGTTGTTACATTTCCTTTTTCATCTCTGATTTTATTGATTTGGGTCTTTTCTCTTCTTTTTTTCATTAGTTGGGTCAATGGGGTGTCAATTTTGTTTATTTTTTCAAAAAAACAGCTCTTCACTTCGCTGATTTTTTGTAATGTTTTTTTGGATTCAATCCTGTTAATTTCTTCTCTGATTTTAATTATTTCTCTTCTCCTCCTTGATTTGGGTCTGGTTTGCTGCAGTTTTTCTAGGTCCTTGACATGCACTGAAAGCTCATTTATTTGGTACCTTTCCAATTTCTTAATGTAGGCACCTATTGCTATAAACTTGCCTCTCAATACTGCTTTTGCCGTATCCCATAAGTTTTGATATGTTGTGTTGTTATCCTCATTTACTTCCAGAAAGGTTTTGATTTCTCTTTTGATTTCTTGAATGATCCAGTGTTCACTCAGGAGCATGTTGTTCAGTCTCCATGTTTTCCATACTTTCTAGGGTTTCCTGAGTTGCTAATTTCCAGTCATTTGCTGCTGACACTGTAAGTTCATGAAAGCTGAGGAACTCAATAGCAAAACCTGCCCAATTCAGTAAGAGGTGAATCTCACTTGTGCTTTTCATTCCTTTCCAGCAGATGTATCCCAGACTTGTTTCCATTACAGAAAAGATTCCTTTTTTGCAACATTTTATGTTTTTCAGGTGGGAATGCTGCTTTCATTTTATAACCACAATGCTTGTGGCAAGGGCCAGTAATGGGAGGAGTGAAGAAATGCTGAGATCCCTTTCAATGCCAGCTCAGTAAAGTAGAATAAACAGGAAATCAGATGTCATTTAAGGAATTTTTTCCCAAATGTTCAAGATTTTATATATATAATATATTTTATTAGATTTATATAATTTTATGTTATATTATATAATATTCATTATATTATTATATTAGATAATATTTATTTTCTTATATATATATATAAGAAAAGAAAAAGCACTTGCCAAAAACAAATACAGTGCCAATTTTAAGTGATTTGGAGTGCTAGTTTGTTGTGTTTTATATCTCAGCATATCAATTATATTCTTTTGTATGCATCAAATATTACATAAGAATGTAAAACAGAAGTAAATATAAGAAGATTAAACATTACTAATATGCAGCAGTACATATTTATTATTTGCAAATGGTTCAAAGCTTACAAGGCCCATTATTAATAGGATAACCACACATATGAATTATGACTTAGCAACATAGAGTGTAAAGGAAGTGACATATTTATATTAAAATACACATGCAAATGCATAACAGTCTCTCTCAAGTGCTCAGCATAGACTGCTTCAGAAGCAGGAGGCATGAAGCTGTAGAAGCTTGAATTGAATGTACACAACATATTGAAATCTCCAAGCATAAAAACTGTACCTAATTTGCCATAATAGTTTCTTTCTTCAAGTATTTGGATCTGAACTCAAGCAAAGAAAACAATGAACACCAATGATTTTCATACTATGAAAATATAAACAGGTTAACAGTTGCAAAAATCTTGAAAAACATGGAGTTTATGAGAATGAATAATGTATTTCATAAAAAAGGCCATAGCAGATCTATTTCATTGTGGCTCTACTTTGTTTATTTAATTTAAGATCTCTCTCTCTTTTTCTTCTCCCTCCCTCTTTGTAACTCTGCCTTTCAATTAAATAAGTAAACCAATCTTTAAAAAAAGAGGGACAGATATGCTGCACACACCCAAAGGAATAGATACACAAAGGCAGAACGTTGGATACATGCAATCTCCAAGTGCAGGATTTGACTGATATTGAACAATCAGTGGTAGGATGACAGCTGCACTGCAGTTATTTTCAGATCAGTGGCAACCCTCAGTTCCACAATCCAACTTGCAAAAGTTAGAATTTAGAATTCTCTTTTTCAACTCAAGGATTACCTGAGCTAATAGGGAGGATCTTCAAGCACATGTAGTCATCATTCAATTTCAAAGCCAGAGTTTTAAATGCTAAAGTTAATCTGAAAGATATCAGGCCCTTTTAGCTTCTTAGGGAACACACACTATATTTTTTTAAGAAAGCTTTTATTTAATAAACATAAATTTCATAGGTACAACTATTGGAATATAGCAATTGTTCCCCCCATACCCACCCTCCCAACCCCAGGTTGTCCCACCTCCTACTGCCTCTCCCATCCTTCTTTGATGGCCCCTTCTTTCTACTGGGATCACACTCACAGAGATCCTTCATGTAGATCATTTTTTGCCACAGTGTCTTGGCTTTCCATGCCTGAAATGCTCTCATTGGGTTTTCAGCAGCTCTATGCTTTTTTTTTTATTTTTATTTTTTTATTTTTTTGACGGGCAGAGTGGACAGTGAGAGAGACAGAGAGAAAGGTCTTCCTTTTGCTGTTGGTTCACCCTCCAGTGGCCACTGCGGCCGGTGCGCTGAAGCCAGCACACCGTGCTGATCTGATGGCAGGAGCCAGGTATTTCTCCTGGTCTCCCATGGGGTACAGGGCCCAAGGACTTGGGCCATCCTCCACTGCACTCCCTGGCCACAGCAGAGAGCTAGCCTGGAAGAGGGGCAACAGGGACAGAATCTGGCGCCCCGACCGGGACTAGAACCCAGTGTGCCGGCGCCGCAAGGCAGAGGATTAGCCTAGTGAATCACAGTGCTGGCAGCTCTATGTTTTTAAGAATTATAATTCTTGGGGCCAGCGCTGTGGCACAGCGTGTTAGTACCCTAGCTTGAAGAGTTGGCATCCCATAGGGGTTCCAATTCAGGTCTCGGCTGCTCCACTTCCAATACAGCTCTCTGCTGTCACCTGGGAAAGCAGTAGAAGATGACCCAAGTCCTTGGGCCCCCACACCCTTTGGGAGACCAGAGGAAGCTCCTGGCTCCTGGCTTCAGATCAGCACAGCTCCAGCTGCAGTGGCCCTCTGGGGAGTGAACCAGTAGACAGAAGACCTTTCTCTGTGTTTCTCCTTCTCACTGTAACTCTAACTCAAAATAAAGAAAATCTTTTTTTAAAAAAATAATTATAATTCTCTATACAAGCTGCAAGTAAAGCTAGAACAAGCCTGTGACAACATCTGAGAACTTTTGTACTATGAGGTTCCTGATTTGAAGGGATTTAAGTAAATAGATGTGGTTGATTTCCAATGAATCATTATTTACAAAAAGAGATATAATTGGCCTACAGGAACTACTAATGCAGTGAATCTTCCTTTTCAGAATATCTTGCATGTATGATATTACCATTTTATGGATACCAATGTGTGCCATACCACATTTTTCAAGTGGAAATTCAAATAAAACTTTCAAATCTTTAATTACAAAATAAGGTTTCTTTCTGCTTTTTATTTTATTTTTTAAGTAACTCAAAATTTAAATATGATTAAGAAATTTTATATTTGACTAGGGTAGAATTACCTCGTCGTTAAGTTTTTCAAACATTTTATGTTATCTATAAACCTAAGCAAGATGATAAATAGTATACATAACACATATTTGGGAATTTTGAAGAAGTCATTTTATTCTTTAGCTTTAGATGTGCATCATTTAGTACCTTGATCTGCCTTTTACTGCTGTATATTCACTTCATAGTTTAAAAGCTTTGAAGTATTGCCAATATAATTTGTAACCATTATTTAAGGATTAGAAAACACAGATAAAGTAAAATTAGATTGTGTATGGTTACGTCACTCAACAATGATGACTGTGAAAGGCTGCCTTTACGATTTGTCTCAAATATCCTTTTCCTTTACTCCTTAACTCATTCCAGTAATTTCCACTCCCCTGACCATTCAAAATTTGTTCTCTCCTGGTTGACAGTGATTTTTATAAAATTAGAGATCATTTCTTCAATGTCATTTAATGTAACCTGTCAGTAGTATTGTTCTCAACAGAACACTCTTCTCCAAAATAGCTTTCTCATTTTTCTTCCAAAATATTTGCATCCAAGGAGTGATTTTAGCTCATTATCAAATGTTAGTTGGTTGTCAATGTGTGTTTTCCTTTCTGGGGTTTCTATTTTGTCCCATTTGTTTACATGCCTATTGTGAAGAATGTCCTTGGACATTTTCATGATATTAATTTTTCTGTTCTATGAACATGTGAGATTTTTCCCATTTTTATGTCCTTTGTTTTTTTTTTTTTTGATAGGCAGAATGGACAGTGAGAGAAAGAGAGAGAGAGAGAGAGAGAGAAAGGTCTTCCTTTTGCCGTTGGTTCAGCCTCCAATGGCCACCATGGCCAGTGCGCTGTGGCCAGCGCATCGCACTGATCCGATGGCAGGAGCCAGGTGCTTATCCTGGTCTCCCATGGGGTACAGGGCCCAAGCACTTGGGTCATCCTCCACTGCACTCCCTTGCCACAGCAGAGAGCTGGCCTGGAAGAGGGGCAACCAGGACAGAATCCAGCACCCCAGCCGGGACTAGAACTTGGTGTGCTGGCACCGCAAGGTGGGGGATTAGCCTAGTGAGCCGTAGCTCTGGCCTTTTCCTTTGTTTCTTTAATTAAGGTTTTGTAATTTTCATTGTAGAGATCTTTCACATTCTTGATTAAGTTTATCCCAAGGGTTTTTTTTTTTTTAGCTATTGTAAATGGGCCTAATCTTACAGTTCTTTCTCAGGCAGAGAATTGTTCATGTATAAGAATGACACTGGTTTGTGTGTGTTGATCTTACATCCTGCAAATTTTCTTAATTCTCTTATGAGATCTAATAGTCTCTTAGTGGAGTCTTTTGGTTCCTGTATACAAAGGACTATATTATCTGCAAACAGGGATAATTAGAATTCCTCCTTTCCAATTTGTATCACTTTTTTTTTTGCCTAATGCCTGACTAAAACTTCCAGAAGTATACTGAAAAAAAAATAATGAAAACGGTCATCTTTGGTTCCAAACTTAGTGAAATCCTTCACAGTTTTTCCTCATTCAATATGATGCTGCCTGTGGTTTAGTCATGTATTGCTTTGATTGTGTCAATGTATGCTTCTTCTATCCCGAATGTTAAGGGTTTTTATCATGAAAGGATGTCATTTTATCAAATGGTTCTCTGCATCTATCAGAAAATCAAATGGTTATATCTTTCATTTTATTGATTTTTTTTAACTTTTATTTAATGAATATAAATTTCCAAAGTACAGCTTATCGATTACATTGGCTTCCCCCCCATAATGTCCCTCCCACCCGCAACCCTCCCCTTTCCCACTCCCTCTCCCCTTCCATTCACATCAGGCTTCATTTTCAATTCTCTTTATATACAGAAGATCAGTTTAGCATACATGAAGTAAAGATTTCAACAGTTTGCTCCCACACAGAAACATAAAGTGAAAAATAACAGATGATTTTTTGAATGATGATGAAATCACATCGGACCTATTGTCATGTTTAATCCCAGTGAGAGTCAAGTTGGGAATTGATAATTTCTTTCTTTTTTTTTTTTACAGAAGATCATTTTAGAATACATTAAGTAAAGATTTCAACAGTTTGCACCCCCATAGAAACACAGTGTGCTATATACTGTTTGAGTACTCGTTATAGCATTAAATCTCAATGTACATACATTAAGGACAGAGATCCTACATGAGGAGGAAGTGCACAGTGACTCCTGTTGTTGACTTTACTAATTGACACTCTGGTTTATGGCATCAGTAATCTCCCTATGCTCCAGTCATGAGTTTCCAAGGCTATGGAAGCCTTTTGAGTTCTTTGATTCTTATCTTCTTTAGACAAGGTCATAGTCAAAGTGCAAGTTCTGTCCTCCCTTCAGAGAAAGGTACCTCCTTCTTTGAAGACCTGTTCTTTCCACTGGGATCTCACTCACAGAGACCTTTCATTTAAGGTGTGTGTTTTTTTTTCCAGAGTGTCTTGGCTTTCCATGCCTGAAATACTCTCATGGGCTTTTCAGCCAGATCCGAATGCCTTTAGGGCTGATTCTGAGGCCAGAGTGCTATTTAGGACATCTGCCATTCTATGAGTCTACTGTGTATCTCACTTCCTATGTTGGAACACTCTCCCCTTTATTTATTCTATCGGTTAGTATTAGAGGGTACTAGACTTGTTTATGTGATCCTTTTGATTCTTAGTCCTTTCATTACGATCAATTGTGAACTGAAATTGATCACTTGGACTAGTGAGATGGCATTGGTACATGTCACCTTGATGGGATTGAATTGGAGTCCCCTGGTATGTTTCTAACTCTACCATTTGGGGCATGAACATGTCCCAATTTGTACATCTCTTTCCTCTCTTATTCCCACTCTTATGTTTAACAGGGGTCACATTTCAGTTAAATTTCAACACTTAAGAATAACTTTGTATTAATTACAGAAATTATCTTTGGCAAATGGGAGGGCAAAGTTACCACTTATCATTAGTCACATTGAACGTGAATGGCCTGAACTGTCCAGTTAAAAGACACTGATTGGCTGATTGGATATAGGAACAAAACCCATCTATTTGCTGCTTACAAGAAACACATCTTTCCAACAAAGATCCATACAGACTGAAAGTGAAAGGCTGGAAAAAGATATACCATGCCAACAGAAATGAAAAAAGAGCGGGTGCAGCCATCTTAATATCACACAACATAAACTTTACCACAAAAACCGTTAAGAGAGACAAAGAGGGACACTACATAATGATTAAGGGATCAATACAACAAGAAGATATAACAATTATCAATGTATATGCACCTAACTACAGGGCACTGGTTTATCTAAAAGATTAGTTAAGGGACTTAAAGGGAGACTTAGACCCCAATACAATAGTACTGGGGGACTTCAATACTCCACTCTCAGAAATAGACAGATCAATAGGACAGAAGATCAACAAGGATACAGTAGATTTAAATGACACTATAGACCAAATGGATCTAACAGATATCTACAGAACTTTCAATCCTACAGCTAAAGATTTTACATTCTTTTCAGCAGTACATGGAACCTTCTCTAGGATTGACTACATACTAGGCCATAAAGCAAGTCTCAGCAAATTCAAAAGAATATGAATCATACCATGCAGCTTCCCAGAACATAAAGGAATGAAGTTGGAAATTAGCAACTCAGGAATCCCTAGAGCATATGCAAACACATGGAGATTGAACAACATGCTCCTGAATGAACAATGGGTCATAGAAGAAATCAAAAGAGAAATCAAAAACTTTCTGGAAGTAAATGAGGATAACAGCACAGCATACCAAAACTTATGGGACACAGCAAAAGCAGTGTTAAGAGGAAAGTTTATATCAGTAGGTGCCTATATCAAGAAATTGGAAAGGCACCAAATAGATGAGCTTTCAATTCACATCAAGGATCTAGAAAACCTACAGCAAACCAGACCCAAATCTAGTAGGAGAAGAGAAATAATTAAAATCAGAGAAGAAATCAACAGGATTGAATCCAAAAAAAATTACAAAAAATCAGCCAAACGAGGAGCTGGTTTTTTGAAAAAATAAACAAAATTGACACCCCATTGGCCCAACTAATGAAAAAAAGAAGAGAAAAGACCCAAATCAATAAAATCAGAGATGAAAAAGGAAATGTAACAACAGACACCACAGAAATAAAAAGAATCATCAGAAATTACTACAAGGAAATGTATGCCAGCAAACAGGGAAACCTATCAGAAATGGATAGATTCCTGGACACATGCAACCTACCTAAATTGAACCAGGAAGACATCGAAAACCTAAACAGACCCATAACTGAGACAGAAATTGAAACAGTAATAAAGGCCCTCCCAACAAAGAAAAGCCCAGGACCAGATGGATTCACTGCTGAATTCTAACAGACATTTAAAGAAGAACTAACTCCAATTCTTCTCAAACTATTCAGAACAATCGAAGAAGAGGGAATCCTCCCAAATTCTTTCCATGAAGCCAGCATCACCTTAATTCCTAAGCCGGAAAAAGATGCAGCACTGAAAGAGAATTACAGACGAATATCCCTGATGAACATAGATGCAAAAATCCTCAATAAAATTGACGAATATCCCTGATGAACATAGATGCAAAAATCCTCAATAAAATTCTCACCAATAGAATGCAACAACACATCAGAAAGATCATCCACCCAACCAAGTGGGATTTATCTCTGGTATGCAGGGATGGTTTAATGTGCACAAAACAATCAATGTGATACACCACATTAACAGACTGCAGAAGAAAAACCATATGATTATCTCAATAGACGCTGAGAAAGCATTTGATAAAATACAACACCCGTTCATGATGAAAACTCTAAGCAAACTGGGTTTGGAAGGAACATTCCTCAATACAATCAAAGCAATCTATGAAAAACCCACAGCCAACATCCTATTGAATGGGGAAAAGTTAGAAGCATTTCCACTGAGATCTGGCACCAGACAGGGATGTCCACTCTCACACTTGTCGCACCCCCTCTTCGTGGAGGAACGACACTAAACCCTGCCTAGGCTTCATATCCGAGTCACGGCACCATTATGTCACTCCCCGTCTTCCTGGAGGAACAACACAGGACCCTGCGCTGTTCTTTTGTCTGCTCGGCCCTCCCCGGGTTTGCTGCTGGTTCTTCCCGGGTTGCCTACCGACCCTTCCACCTCCGTGGAAGGGCGGTTCCCCCTGCCACATTCCCCACTTCTGCAGGGGAGCGGCACACCGCCGGCCGGCTCTCTCGGGGGCTGCACAGGTGTTCCTTCAGATGTTCCCCTTAGATGTTCCTGGTGCATGCCGTCTCTCTCCTCCTTTATAGTCCTCTTCCACCAATCCCAACTCTGCTACCCACACGCCGAGTACGCTGCTCTCCTCCAATCAGGAGCAGGTCCCACAGTATATTGGTTGAACTGGAGGCAGCTGTGTAGAAGCTGTTTCCCTTATCAGCGCCATATTGTGGGAAAGCAGATGCATAGAATAAGTCTTAATTCCAGTAACGTAGTCTAGTCCGAGTTGCTCCCAGTTGCTCCCCACAACCACTGCTATTTAATATAGTACTGGAGGTTCTAGCCAGAGCTATTAGGCAAGAAAAACAAATTACAGGGATACAAATTGGGAAGGAAGAACTCAAATTATCCCTCTTTGCAGATGATATGATTCTTTATTTAGGGGACCCAAAGAAATCTACTAAGAGACTATTGGAACTCATAGAAGATTTTGGCAAAGTAGCAGGGTATAAAATCAATGCACAAAAATCAACAGCCTTTGTATACACAAGCAATGCCATGGCTGAGGAAGAACTGCTAAGATCAATGCCATTCACAATAGCTACAAAAACAATCAAATACCTTGGAATAAACTTAACCAAGGACGTTAAAGATCTCTACGATGAAAATTACAAAACCTTAAAGAAAGAAATAGAAGAGGATACCAAGAAATGGAAAAATCTTCCATGCTCATGGATTGGAAGAATCAATATCATCAAAATGTCCATTCTCCCAAAAGCAATTTATAAATTCAATGCAATACCAATCAAGATACCGAAGACCTTCTTCTCAGATCTGGAAAAAATGGTGCTGAAATTTATATGGAGGCACAAGAGACCTCAAATAGCTAAAGCAATCTTGTACAACAAAAACAAAGCTGGAGGCATCACAATACCAGATTTCAGGACATACTACAGGGCAGTTGTAATCAAAACATCATGGTACGGGTACAGAAACAGATGGATAGACCAATGGAACAAAATTGAAACACCAGAAATCAACCCAAACATCTACAGCCAACTTATATTTGATCAAGGATCTAAAACTAAATCTTGGAGCAAGGACAGTCTATTCAATAAATGGTGCTGGGAAAATTGAATTTCCACGTACAGAAGCATGAAGCAAGACCCCTACCTTACACCTTACAAAAAAATCCACTCAACATGGATTAAAGACCTAAATCTACGACCTGACACCATCACATTACTAGAGAACATTGGAGAAACCCTTCAAGATATTGGAACAGGCAAAGAGTTTCTGGAAAAGACCCGGGAGGCACAGGCAGTCAAAGCCAAAATCAACTATTGGGATTGCATCAAATTGAGAAGTTTCTGTACTGCAAAAGAAACAGTCAGGAGAGTGAAGAGACAACCGACAGAATGGGAAAAAATATTTGCAAACTATGCAACAGATAAAGGGTTAATAACAAGAATCTACAAAGAGATCAAGAAACTCCACAAAAACAAAACCAACAACCCACTTAAGAGATGGGCCAAGGACCTCAATAGACATTTTTCAAAAGAGGAAATCCAAATGGCTAACAGGCACATGAAAAAATGTTCAAGATCACTAGCAATCAGGGAAATGCAAATCAAAAGCACAATGAGGTTTCACCTCACCCCGGTTAGAATGGCTCACATTCAGAAATCTACCAACAACAGATGCTGGCGAGGATGTGGGGAAAAAGGGACACTAACCCACTGTTGGTGGGAATGCAAACTGGTCAAGCCACTATGGATGTCAGTCTGGAGATTCCTCAGAAACCTGAAGATAACCCTACCGTTCGACCCAGCCATCCCACTCCTTGGAATTTACCCAAAGGAATTTAAATTGGCAAACAAAAAAGCGGTCTGCACCCTAATGTTTATTGCAGCTCAATTCACAATAGCCAAGACCTGGAACCAACCTAAATGCCCATCAACGGTATACTGGATAACGAAATTATGGGATATGTACTCTTTAGAATACTATACCGCAGTAAGAAACAATGAAATCCAGTCATTTGCAACAAAATGGAGGAATCTGGAACTCATCATGCTGAGTGAAATAAGCCAGTCCCAAAGGGACAAATACCACATGTTCTTCATGATCGCTGACAACTGACTGAACACCAAAAAGGAAACCTGTTGAAGTGAAATGGACACTATGGGAAACGGTGACTTGATCAGCATAGCCCTGACTGTTAATGAACAACTTGATACATTATCCCTCTTAGTAGTTTTTTTGTCTGCTCTACTTAAGATGACTGGTTTAATTCTGTAATTAATACACAGTTATTCTTAAGTGTTGAAAATTAACTGAAATGTGATCCCTGTTAAACATAAGAGTGGGAATAAGAGAGGGAAGAGATGTATAATTTGGGACATGCTCAAGCTGACTTGCCCCAAATGGTAGAGTTAGAAACATACCAGGGGACTCCAATTCAATCCCATCAAGGTGACATGTACCAATGCCATTTCACTAGTCCAAGTGATCAATTTCAGTTCACAATTGATCATAATGAAAGGACTAAGAGTCAAAGGGAGCACATAAACAAGTCTAGTACCTGCTAACACTAACCGATAGAATAAATAAAGGGGAGAGTGATTCAACATGGGAATTGAGATACTCAGCAGACTCATAGAATGGCGGATGTCCTAAATAGCACTCTGGCCTCAGAATCAGCCCTAAAGGCACTCGGATCTGGCTGAAAAGCCCATGAGAGTATTTCAGGCATGGAAAGCCAAGACACTCTGTCAAAAGATCTCTGTGAGTGAGATCCCAGTGGAAAGAACAGGTCTTCAAAGAAGGAGGTACCTTTCTCTGAAGGGAGGAGAGAACCTGCACTTTCACTATGACCTTGTCTAAACAAGATAAGAGTTGGAGAACTCAGAGGGCTTCCATAGCCTTGGAAACTCATGACTGGAGCATAGGGAAATTACTGATGCCATAGACAGGAGTGTCAATTGGTAAAGTCAACAACAGGAGTCACTGTGCACTTCCTCCTCATGTAGGATCTCTGTCCTTAATGTGCTGTGCATTGAGATTTAATGCTATAACGAGTACTCAAACAATATATTTCACTTTGTGTTTCTATGGGGGTGCGAACTGTTGAAATCTTTACTTAATGCATACTAAACTGATCCTCTGTAAAAAAAAAAAAAAGAAATTATCAACTCCCAACTTGACTCTCACTGGGATTAAACATGACAATAGGTCTGATCTAATTTCATGATTTAAAAAAATCATGTATTATTTTTCACTTTATGTTTCTGTGTGGGAGAAAACTCTTGAAATCCTTACTTAATGTATACTGAGCTGATCTTCTGTATATTAAGATAATCGAAAATGAATCTTGATGTGAATGGAAGGGGAGAGGGAGTGGGAAAGGGGAGGGTTGTGGGTGGGAGGGACGGTATGGGGGGAAGCCATTGTAATCCATAAATCGTACTTTGGAAATTTATATTCATTAAATAAAAGTTAAAAAAAATACTAAGAGGGATAATGTATTAAATTGTTCATTAACAGTCAGGGCTATGCTGATCAAGTCACCGTTTCCCATAGTGTCCATTTCACTTCAACAGCTTTCCTTTTTGGTGTTCAGTCAGTTGTCAGCAATCATGAAGAACATGTGGTATTTGTCCCTTTGGGACTGGCTTATTTCACTCAGCATGATGTGTTCCAGATTCCTCCATTTTGTTGCAAATGACTGGATTTCATTGTTTCTTACTGCGGTATAGTATTCTAAAGAGTACATATCCCATAATTTCTTTATCTAATCAACCGTTGATGGGCATTTAGGTTGGTTCCAGGTCTTGGCTATTGTGAATTGAGCTGCAATAAACATTAGGGTGCAGACCGCTTTTTTGTTTGCCAATTTGAATTCCTTTGGGTAAATTCCAAGGAGTGGGATGGCTGGGTCGAACGGTAGGGTTATGTTCAGGTTTCTGAGGAATCTCCAGACTGACATCCATAGTGGCTTGACCAGTTTGCATTCCCACCAACAGTGGGTTAGTGTCCCTTTTTCCCCACATCCTCGCCAGCATCTGTTGTTGGTAGATTTCTGAATGTGAGCCATTCTAACCGGGATGAGGTGAAACCTCATTGTGGTTTTGATTTGCATTTCCCTGATTGCTAGTGATCTTGAACATTTTTTCATGTGCCTGTTGGCCATTTGGATTTCCTCTTTTGAAAAATGTCTATTGAGGTCCTTGGCCCATCTCTTAAGTGGGTTGTTGGTTTTGTTTTTGTGGAGTTTCTTGATCTCTTTGTAGATTCTTGTTATTAACCCTTTATCTGTTGCATAGTTTGCAAATATTTTTTCCCATTCTGTCGGTTGTCTCTTCACTCTCTCCTGTTTCTTTTGCAGTACAGAAACTTCTCAATTTGATGCAATCCCAATAGTTAATTTTGGCTTTGACTGCCTGTGCCTCCCGGGTCTTTTCCAGAAACTCTTTGCCTGTGCCAAGATCTTGAAGGGTTTCTCCAATGTTCTCTAATAACTTGATGGTGTCAGGTCATAGATTTAGGTCTTTAATCCATGTCGAGTGGATTTTTGTGTAAGGTGTAAGGTAGGGGTCTTGCTTCATGCTTCTGTACATGGAAATCCAGTTTTCCCAGCACCATTTATTGAATAAACTGTCCTTGCTCCAGGAATTAGTTTTAGATCCTTGATCAAATATAAGTTGGCTGTAGATTTTTGGGTTGATTTCTGGTATTTCAATTTTGTTCCATTGGTCTATCCATCTGTTTCTGTACCAGTACCATGCTCTTTTGATTACAACTGCCCTGTAGTATGTCCTGAAATCTGGTATTGTGATGCCTCCAGCTTTGTTTTTGTTGTACAAGATTGCTTTAGCTATTTGAGGTCGCTTTTGCCTCCATATGAATTTCAGCATCATTTTTTCTAGATCTGAGAAGAAGGTCTTTGGTATCTTGATTGGTATTGCATTGAATTTATAAATTGCTTTTGGGAGAATGGACATTTTGATGATGCTGATTTTCCAATCCATGAGCATGGGAGATTTTTCCATTTTTTGGTATCCTCTTCTATTTCTTTCTTTAAGGTTTTGTAATTCTCATCGTAGAGATCTTGAACGTCCTTGGTTAAGTTTATTCCAAGGTATTTGATTGTTTTTGTAGCTATTGTGAATGGGATTGATCTTAGCAGTTCTTTCTCAGCTGTGGCATTGCTTGTGTATACAAAGGCTGTTGATTTTTGTGCATTGATTTTATATCCTGCCACTTTGCCAAACTCCTCTATGAGTTCCAATGGTCTCTTAGTAGAGTTCTTTGGATCCCCTAAATAAAGAATCATATCGTCTTCAAAGAGGCATAGTTTGACTTCTTCCTTCTCAATTTGTATTCCTTAATTTCTGTTTCTTGTCTGATGGCTCTGGCTAAAACTTCCAGAACTATGTTAAATAGCAGTGGTGAGAGTGGGCATCCCTGTCTAGTACCAGATCTCAGTGGAAATGCTTCCAACTTTTCCCCATTCAATAGGATGTTGGCCGTGGGTTTTTCATAAATTGCTTTGATTGTATTGAGGAATGTTCCTTCTACACCCAATTTGCTTAGAGTTTTCATCATGAAAGGGTGTTGAATGTTATCGAATGCTTTCTCTGCATCTATTGAGATAATCATATGGTTTTTCTTCTGCAGTCTGTTAATGTGGTAAATCACATTGTTTGATTTGAGAATGTTGAACCATCCCTGCATACCAGGGATAAATCCCACTTGGTCTGGGTGGATGATTTTTCTGATGTGTTGTTCTATTCTATTGGCAAGAATTTTATTGAGGATTTTTGCATCTATGTTCATCAGGGTATTGGTCTATAACTTTCTTTCAGTGCTGCATCTTTCTCTGGCTTAGGGATTAAGGTGATGCTGGCTTCATAGAAAGAATTTGGGAGGACTCCCTCTTTTTTGATTGTTCTGAATAGTTTGAGAAGAAATGGGATTAGTTCTTCTTTAAATGTCTGGTAGAATTCAGCAGTGAATCCATCTGTTCCTAGGCTTTTCTTTGTTCGGAGGGCCTTTATTACTGTTTCAATTTCTGTTTCAATTATGGGTCTATTTAGGTTTTCTATGTCTTCATTGTTCAGTTTTGGTAGATTGCATGTGTCCAGGAATCTATACATTTCTGATAGATTTTCCAGTGTGAAGGCATACAAGTCCTTGTAGTAATTTCTGATGATTGTTTTTATTTCTGTGGTGTCTGTTGTTACATTTCCTTTTTCATCTCTGATTTTATTGATTTGGGTCTTTTCTCTTCTTTTTTTAGTTAGTTGGGCCAATGGGGTGTCAATTTTGTTTATTTTTTCAAAAAACCCGCTCCTCTCTTGGCTGATTTTTTGTAATGATTTTTGGATTCAATCCTGTTAATTTCTTCTCTGATTTTAATTATTTCTCTTCTCCTCCTTGATTTGGGTCTGGTTTGCTGCAGTTTTTCTAGGTCCTTGACATGTGCTGAAATCTCATTTATTTGGTGCCTTTCCAATTTCTTGATATAGGCCCCTATTGCTATAAACTTACCTCTCAATACTGCTTTTGCTGTATCCCATAAGTTTTGATATGTTGTGTTGTTATCCTCATTTACTTCCAGAAAGTTTTTGATTTCTCTTTTGATTTCTTGAATGACCAATTGTTCATTCAGGAGCATGTTGTTCAGTCTCCATGTGTTTGCATACTTTCTAGGGTTTCCTGAGTTGCTAATTTCCAACTTCATTCCTTTATGGTCTGAGAAGCTGCATGGTATGATTCTAATTCTTTTGAATTTGCTGAGACTTGCTTTATGGCCTAGTATGTGATCAATCCTAGAGAAGGTTCCATGCACTGCTTAGAAGAATGTGAAGTCTTTATATGTAGGATTGAAAGTTCTGTAGATATTTGTTAGATCCATTTGGGCAATAGTGTTGATTAAATCTGCTGTATCCTTCTTGATCTTCTGTCCGGATGATCTGTCTATTTCTGAGAGTGGAGTACTGAAGTCTCCCAGTACTATTGTATTGGAATCTAAGTCTCCCTTTAAGTCCCTTAACATATCTTTTAAATAGACCAGTGCCCTGTAATTAGGTGCATATACATTGATAATTGTTATATCTTCCTGTGAATTGAACCCTTAATCATTATATAGTGCCCCTCTTTGTCTCTCTTAACAGTTTTTGTATTAAAGTTTATTTTGTCTGATATTAATATGGCTACACCTGCTTTTTTTTGTTTCTGTTGGCATGGAATATCTTTTTCCAACCATTCCCTTTCAGTCTGCATGCATCTTTGTTAGAGAGATGTGTTTCTTGTAGTCAACAAATAGTTGGGTTTTTTTCCTTGAGCCAATCAACCAATTGATGTCTTTTAACTGAAGAGTTAAATCCATTAATGTTTAATATGACTACTGATACATAGTGATTTTGCCCTGACATTTTCCCGGAGATATTTTCTAGTATATGCTTTGAGCTTCCCATGCTCTTTTACTGGTAGGTGTTCTTCCTTTCCCTTCTTTCATATTGATGGCCATGTTTCTGTGTTTCTGAGTGTAGCACATCTTTAAGCATCTTTTGCAGGGACTGATGAGTGGCTACAAAGTCTTTCAATTTCTGTTTGCTATGAAAGGTCTTTATTTCACCTTCATTCACAAATGAGAGCTTAGCAGGATATAATATTCTGGGCTGGCAATTTTTCTCTCTTAGCACCTGTGCTATGTCTCACCATTCCCTCTTAGCCTGTAGTGTTTTTGATGAGAAGTCTGCTGTGAGTCTAATTGGAGATCCTCTGAGAGTAATCTGACGTTTCTCTCTTGCACAATTTAGGATCTTTTCTTTATGTTTCACTGTGGTAAGTTTAATTACCAAGTGTCGTGGTGAGGATCTCTTTTGGTCATGTTTATTGGGGGTTCTATGAGCTTCCTGTACTAGGATATCTCTGTCCTTCTCCAAACCTGGAAAGTTCTCTGCTAGTATCTCACTAAAAAGGCCTTCTAATCCTTTCTCTCCATGCCTTCAGGAACTCCTAGAACTCAAATGTTGGTTTTTTTAATAGTATCCTGTAGATTCCCAACAATATTTTTTAGATTTCTAATTTCCTCTTCTTTTCTTTGATTTCACTGTATACTTTCCTGTGCTCTGTCTTCTAAGTCTGATAGTCTCTCTTTTGCTTCACCCATTCTATTTTTAAGGCTCTCTAATGTGTTTGTCATTTGATCTATTGAGCTCTTCATTTCATTTTGATATCTCTTCACTATCACACTTTCCTGTTCTACTAGTTTCTGCATTTCATTTTGATGCTTCCTTAAAATTTCATTTTCACAAGAGAGATTTTCAATCCTGTCCAATAAGGATTTCTGTAGTTCAAGGATTTTCTTTTGAAAACTTCTAAATGTTCTTATCATAAATTTTTTGAAATCCGTATCTTGCATTTCTTCTATCTCATCATTTTCATAATCTTGGCTTGGGGTGTTTTGTTTATTTGGAGGCGTCATAGTGTCATCGTTGATCTTGTTCCCTCGATTTTTTTGTTTGTTGCTTGGCATAGTTAATTCTTCTTCCCTCACTGTGCGTTGTTTTATTTTATTTTATACTATGTCTGTGTTAAGTGGACTGCCTGCTGTTGGAGGAGCCTTGGAGGCTTGAGATGGGTGTGGCCTGAGAGCTCTGCTTGGTTCTTCTGGGTTACAGGTGTGCAAAGGTGACACCCTCAGGTTATTTGTGGTAAATCTCTCTTTTTTATTTATTTCTTTATTTTATTTCTTTATTTATTTATTCCGGAGGTAAGTAATACCGCACGGCTGTGCATAATTGATGGTATTTAGCTTCCGATCTCTTTCTTCTACCCAAAGAGTCTGTGCAGGCTCCGTTTCTCCTCTGGACTCCCATTGGGTTGCCTAGGCTACTGAATTATAGCAACTCAGTTCCTTAGTTCTCCCCTGTTGTTATGTATATCCAGAGTGGGACCTGCTCTTTGTCTCTTGCTCACATTTGCAAGGTTGGCGGAGAAAGAATCTAGAGAGAAATTCATCTGTACCAGTACCCCCCACTTTTTTTTCCTTCTCTCCTGTAGTCAGTCTGCTGAACTTTCCCACTCCCCTCTAGATTCTGACTGCCGTTTCCCCGCCAATGTCTCGGGTTACTGAGCTCACCTCCCCTTCCAGCGCCAATGTGTGGACTCAGAGCCCTGGGCGTCCCTGCTTTCCCGCTGGTGTCTGTGTCACATCCACTCCCCTTCCTGTACTGGCGTGCAGACCCTGCAGCTCCCACAGCTCAGCTTCCATGCGGTGAGCGACCTTGTTCTCCCAGTAGGTCCTCCGAGTCACAGCCACTGGATCTGGAAGAGTTTCTTCTGCAATTTTTTCCTGATCCTTTTTCTGAGGCTACCGTAACTCCACTTTTATTAAACTAAATTTTCCCGGACTATTGGTGCGTGCCTTCACTATTCTGCCATCTGGGTTCCGCCCCAAATTCTTTGTTCATTGTTTTATGTCATGAATTCCATTACATCTTGAAGTCCATTACCAGATAATTTACAAATATTTTCTCCCATTTTACTTAGCAGACTTTATTTTTTGAACAATTTTGTGCTTACAGCAAAGCTGAAGAAAATTATTCCCTTATACCTCTTGCTTCCAGACACATATCCTGTACTACAGTGATACACTAGATATAACTGATGGACTGCACTAGGATAGTCCACATTTGGGTGGACATGCCCCACAATTTGAGCATCTCACAGAACAGTTTCACTGCCCTGGGAATTGTTCTCTACCTATTAATTCCTCAAACCCTCATCTATTGAGAATCATTGGTCTTTTTACTGTTCCCATAGTTCTTCTACTTCCCAGAATGTTACATAATCAAAATTGTTACCACTGATTTGAGTCCTGGGAACTTGTCCTATTGATGACAAAGAATGTGGCCAATGAATGAACAGAGAATAAGGTGATTAACAAAGAATTTTATTGTCATTTCACATGATGTTTTAAAGACCCAAGCCCAGAGTCCTGCAGCACTGAAGCATGGGCAGGATCCAGAGCCAGGGAGGACAAAGGGTAAGGAATGCGAATAATGCAGAAACCACCAAATCTCTGTATCCCTTCCCAAGACTCAGCAGGAAGTTGTTGGCGGGCTGATATTTGGTTTGGGACAGATCTGAAGGGGACAGGATGGTTCTCAATAGAAAAATGTCCAAGGAAGCTAGTTTAACTGTTTCCACTACAGACTGCCTGGTTCTATGGAAATAGTTCCAGGGCCTTCAATCTAATCTAAGTGGGAAGAGTAACAGGATGAGGAGGAAAAATGCTCGGAGGGAGCTCATCATCTCACCATTTGGCACCTGGAGGAAGGGGGAAGTGCAAACTGCAATGTGTACTGCTCATGCTGCCTCTATTGTCTTTCCAGTGTGGATCCTATTTGTTAAATCAGATACACACAAGTCTCCGTGCTGCTGCTTTTCTTCTAACCCTTGACCAAGAGAGTCTGATGTTCAACAGAAACTGAGTGTGATCCCCAAACTGCCTGCTTTCAGTCATGATTAAGTTGTTCAGATTCTTTACTTCTGCTTTGGAATTAAGATGTTAGGACAGATTATAGGGCAGGATCACGTCATCTTCAAACATGGAAAATTTGACCACATTTTTCTCATTTTGATGTACTTTATTTCTTTCTACTCCATAACTGATCTTGCTAAAACTTCCAGTACTACATTAAATAAGAATAGTGAAAGTGGACATGCTTTTCTCATTCTAGATCTGAGGGAAAATAGGTTCAGGTTTTCCCCATTCTGTGTGATACTGGCTGTTGATTTGCCATATATTGCTTTTATAATATTAAGAAACATTCCTTCTATGCATCATTTATGGAGGGTCTTTATCATGAAGAGGTATTGAATCCTATAAAATGCTTTATCTACATCTATTGAGATGACCATACACTTTTTGTTCTTCATTCTATTGATGTGAGGATGTTTATTGTTGTGTGAATGTTGAACCACCCTTGCGTTTCTGGGATAAATTCCAGTTTATCATGATGTATTATCTTTTTGATGTGATTTTTTATTTGATTTGCCAGTATTTGGTTGAGAATCTTTTGCATTTAGGTTTATTAAGGGTATAGGTCTGTAGATTTCATGTATTGTGTTTGGTTTTGATATAACCAATTTAAAAAGATTGAAATCATACCATGTATCTTCTCAGACTATCAAAGAATAAAACTAGAAATCAATAATAAAAACAATAGAACACTCATAACTATGTGGAAATCAAACAACATGCCATTGAATGAAAACAGGTAACTGAAAAAATTAAAAAGAAAACCAAAAACCTTCTTGAAATGAATGAAAATACTATATATCAAAACCTGTTGGATACAGCAAAAGCAGTATTAAGAGGGAAGTTTGTAGCATTAAATGCTTACATTAAAAAAGGAAATGTTTCAAATTAAGGATCTAATGATGCATCTTGAAGACTAAGAAAAACAAGAAAACAAACTAAAATCAGGAGGTAAAAAACAAGAATCAGAGCAAAGATAAATGAAATTGAAACTATAAAAGTAATATAAAAGATCAATGAAACAAAGAGGATAAACAAAATAAAAATATCTTGAGCCAGAATAACAAAGAAAAAAAAGAAAAAATCAAATAAAGAAAATTAAAGATGAAGGAGGAGACATTACAACCAACACTGCTGAAATACAAAGGATCATAAGAAACTACTATGCAGAACTATATGCTAATGAACTGGAAAACCTTGAAGTGATGAATACATTCCTGAATTCATATAACCTACTGAGATTAAAACAAGAAGATAAAGACAATGAAAACAGACCCAAAACAAGCAATGGTGTTGCAGTAGTAACCAAAAATCTTCTAACAAAGAAAAGTCCTGGATGGCTTCACTACTACATTCCACAAAACAAAGAGGAAGTAACTCCAATACTCTGCAAACTATTACAAAATATCGAACATGATGTAACTCTGCCAAACTCTCTTCATGAAGCCAGCATTACTTTGATACCAACATCAATAGAATGTTAACTTTTAATTTATGCTGATAATACATTTATTCAAGATGGTATTTTTAAACCTCAAAATGTGTGAGATTTTGAATTATTTATAAATTTTATTTCCTTATTTGAATTGAATTATATGTCCTTATCTGAAAGTTATTCATAAAAATCATAGAGGTAGTAGTATGAAGCTGCATCCACAACAGAATTTATTTTCACCAAAATAAATTACTCATTTATTTATTTGAAAGACAGAAACAGAGAGCAGAGCTTCCATCTGAAAGCTAGGTTCTCAAATGCCCACAATAGACTTGGTCTTGCAAAAGGGCTAAATCTGAGAGCCTGAAACTTAATTCAGGTCTCCCACATGGGTGGCAGAGCCTCAATTACTTGATCATCACAACTGTCTCCCAACATCTGCATTAACAGAAGCTATATTCAGGAGCTGAAGAAAGAAATGAAACCCAGGTACTCTAATGTAGGACTTGGGCATCTCAACCATTAAGCTATATATTCTCTCCCTAAATATTAATTACACTTTCTACAACCTACTTGAAGGATGCCTACACTTCTTTAACATAAAATAACTTATAAGGCATTGCTATTAAATTTACAAAATGAATTGAAATTCTAGTTATTAATTTAAACTATTGACATAATACATAATCTTAAGAGCACACAGAGAATTTACTTTATATTTTACTTCAGTGTGCCTTTGTTATTTTCTTCATTCATTCACAAATCCATGCCTTCTATTCCAAAATGCTTTATTCATTCATTCTAAAATGTTTATAATAGACTTATTAAGAACAAAATGTGGGGTGCCGGCACTGTGGTCTAGTAGGCTAAGCCTCCACCTGCAGTGCCAGCATCCTATAGGATGCTGGTTTTGTCCTAACTGCTCCTCTTTTGATCCAACCTATGGCCAGAGAAAGCAGTAGAAGATGGCAAGGTCTTGGGCCCCTGCACCCCCATGGGATACTTAGAGGAAGTTCCTGGCTTTGGCTCAGCCGTGTTGGCTATTTGGGGACTGAACCAGAAAATGGAAGACCTTTCTCTCTGTCTATCCCTCTGCCTGTGGCTTTACCTCTCAAATAAATAAAATATATTTTTTTAAAAAGCAAAATATGTTTTTATGAAATGCAGCAGATTCAATGATCACATAAGTATTCAATTTTATATTATAGAAGAAGTTCACAAAGTATTGTCTGCAGTCTATGAAATGTAAGACAAACTGAAATTATGTGGAAATAAATTTAATGTATTTACCTACTCACCTTTTCTAACTCAAAATTTATTTAGGTTTTAAATCAAGCATGCTTTCTCAAAGAAATGCTAGTGTCAGAAAAATTATAATAGTTTATTGCTCACATTTAGAAAATAAAGGAAAAAATCAAAATTTAAATTATATTCCCAAGAATAGGCAATATAAGATAATGTCTGAACCTAAATACCATAATCTCCAAGTAAGCTATATGATAAATGCTGTCAAATTAATTACATTACTATGTCATAAATATCAATGTGATGTTATTACATTTTCCTTATAAAGGAATTATTATCTCTGCCCTTTTAGATCAGGGATCATCAGGATTTAGTTCATTTACTTGTACCATATTTATAATTGATGAATACGGGGTGAATTAACACAAACTGAATTCATTCTGATGCTAAAAGTCAATTATCCACTTTTATTTCAATTCACATTGCCCAAATAAAATTTAAAAAACTAGATGTTTGAATATACAAAAGTAGTACACACTGAATTCCTATTCTAAATTGCTGAGATATAGTAATTCCTTATATTTTTTCTATACCTTGCTTGAATAAAGTTTATTGAAGATGTTTGAAAGCTAAAAGTTATTGAAAAAGTTACATATATATTTAACTTACCTAATATTTATGACCTGCCTATATTATTTTCCATAAAAAATTTGCAAGCTGAAAACAATTTGGAGAACATTGTTTATGTGTAAAGACAATTTGTTTCAAAGTCATTAATATTAATAATTTATTTTATATAAAATTATATGTACTTGAAATATATATTTGATTAGTAATAATTAATTTGAAACCTCACACTTATATAAATAAAATTATTATAAGATTGTGCAGGGAGGGCTGTGTTACAATTTTATTATCTTTGCTCCATTTTTGCATTAAAATATTAGGTGTGATAATTGGTCTGAACTCATCAAATCCAAGTATGTTTGTATCATCAAATTCCCAAGGGTCTCAAATTTCTGTCAAATCATCCGTAGATATAATTATAGATTTGGATATTAATTAGAAATATAGATGTTGGTAAATCCACCACCTCTGTAATTTACTATAGGGTTTTTGGTTAAATTCTAAATCATTCCTGAACATAAATGATGAGTATCATAAAATGTGTAGCAGTGAAGGGTGCATTGCCATTTTCCCTGTCTGAATTCTGAATAATTCCAGGTAGACATGGAAGTAAGACATCCTAAAATCAGAAGCTGAGCTATAGCACAGAGAGTTGTTAGACTTGGTGTTTAGCAACAAAGGCTTCCTTCTATTGTGCCCCAGCACATTGCAGCCTTACCTAGACACTTATAGAGCAGGGAATTTTGGCTAAATTTACAATATAACACAGGGCAGAGAACTCATGCTCACTCCTAGGGATACTAAAAAACTCCTAACTACAAAAAAAGGAGGTACAGTAGTTCATGTCACCCTTCCAATATCCCTAATCATGTAAATCATTCATAAATCCTATGTAGAGGAACAAATAAGTAGGGGACAGGAGTAGTGCTCTAATATTTACGCATTTTCTTTGCTGAGTGGGTTGTATCCTTGTCAGTCTAAGTTCAAAGAAAACAGAGTAGGAGAATGAGCATTCCTAAGTTGTTTCTGTGGGGAGCAACCGGGACTAGACTAAGTTACTGGAATTAAGACTTATTCTATGCATCTGCTCTCCCACAATATGGCGCTGAGAAGGGAGAAGCAGCTTCTACACAGCTGCCTCCAGTTCAACCAATAAACAGCAGGACCTGCTCCTGATTGGAGGAGAGCAGCGTACTTGGCGTGTGGGCAGCCGAGTTGGGATTGGCGGAAGAGGACTATAAAGGAGGAGAGAGACAACATGCACCAGGAACATCTATCTGAAGGAACACCTGTGCAGCCCCCGAGAGAGCTGGCCGGCGGTGTGCTGCTCCCCTGTGGAAGTGGGGAAAGTGGCCAGGGGGAACTGCCCTTCCACGGAGGTGGAAGGGACAGTAGCCAACCCGGGAAGAACCAGCAGCAAACCCGGGGAGGGCCGAGCAGACAAAAGAACAGTGCAGGGTCTTGTGTCGTTCCTCCACGAAGAGGGGGAGCGACAGTTTCTTGTCATATTTAAAAGTACCTCTTGGGGACAGCACCTTGGCTCACTTGGTTAATCCTCCGCCTGAGGCACTGGCATCCCATACGGGCACCAGTTTCTAGTCCTGGTTACTCCTCTTCCAGTGCAGCTCTCTGCTGTGGCCCAGGAGGGCAGTGGAGGATGAACCAAGTGCTTAGGCCCCTGCACCTGCATGGGAGACCAGGAGGAAGCACTTGGCTCCTGGCTTTGGATTGGTACAGCGCCGGCCATTGTGGCCATTTGGGGGGTGAACAAACAGAAGGAAGGCCTTTCTCTCTGTCTCCCTCACTGTCTATAACTCTACCTGTCAAATAAATAAAAAATAAAATAAAAAGTATCTCTTAGGTCTACCTACAGGCACTATTCTAAAAAGGAGCACTGAGGAGAAGGAAAATTTTGAATATTGAGCAATAAATTGTTCCCTTATGATGCTGATGTAAATCTAATGTAAGAACAGCAATATGCATGGGTGCTTGCACTCAGAAAATTTCTGTAGTGGTTTTAGAGCTCTTTTTGTAGACTTCAATTTTGTAAAAATAATGCTAAATTATTTTATCTACTTGTTACTTCAAGAAACACAATCAGCCAGCACCGTGGCTCAATAGGCTAATCCTCCACCTGTGCCAGCACACCAGGTTCTAGTCCCTATCTGAGTGCCAGATTCTGTCCCAGTTGCTCCTCTTCCAGTCCAGCTCTCTACTGTGGCCCGGAGTGCAGTGGAGAATGGCCCAAGTACTTGGGCCCTGCACCCGCATGGGAGACCAGAAAAGGTGCTTGGCTCCTGGCTTTGGATCAGTGCGGTACGCTGGCTGCAGCGGCCATTGGGGGGTGAACCAATGGCAAAGGAAGACCTTTCTCTCTGTCTCTCTCTCTCTCTCTCTCTCACTGTCCACTCTGCCTTTCAAAAAAAAAAAAACAATCAAGTATTTTTCTTTGAAGAGAAGAAAAAAATCATATGTGGCTGGGGAGCAATTAATTCTGGTAGGTAGTAAATTGCAATTAACCAGTGAGAATGAATGAAAATACTTAAAAATCAATAATACTATAAATTTAAAATTAAATTAAAATTTAAAATTAAATTAAATTAAAAAATAAAATTTAAAAGGCAAACCAAGAAATGAAAAATTCTTCTTTTTTTAAAAAATGTAGATTGTAAATACATTCTTAAGGTGTATTTTTCTTTATACACTCTCTCACTTCTTATTCTCAAGATAATAAACTATCACATTTTTATTGGGAAGTAGAGAAAAATATTTCACTCAGAATATTAAGATGCACAATTTTTTGAATTAATAGTTTTGCTGAAAAAAATTGTAATAGCTGAGCTTGCATTTTTAAGCATAACTATGTTTTCTGTCTGTATAATGACTTATGGCAAAGATACTATTTTATAGGTAGTGGGGTGTTTGTGGCAAATGGTCCTGGGGATTGTATTCATTTTGTTTCCACTAGAGCAAACAACTTTCCCATGGGATATCTAAACTTAGAATGAGTTTGATATCACAACAAAATTGATAATGTCTGTAGGAAAAATAAAGGATTTTCTTCCTAGACTTCAAATCACAAAACAACAGTCCAATTGACTTGTATTTGTCAGTGGTATATCTCTGTGTTTTATAAAACATGCATTCTAAGGAAAAGAGATATTTGTTCAAATGCTCACATTTGTATCATTTTTTGCTTTTTTTGTTTTCTTTAGGACTGTGAGTCCAAAATTCTTCTAAAGAAAAAGCTTACTAAAAATAAGTTCATATGTGTTGCCCACAGGAGTTAATATCTTTTTCTTTTAATAAAGACTCTGTTGTTTTTATTTTTCCCAGAAACATTTTATGAAGGTACACAAATCTCATGTACTTCATAAATACAACTTTGGGAACATAGAAATCAATTTCTAATGGAGCAAAAGGGTTGTATCACACATGCATAGAACCTTTTGAGGATAGGCAGGTCCCAATGCTTACTTGGCAGTATTGCCTTATTCTGTTGCAGAGAGGAGCTGTCTTCCTCAGCCCACAATGCTGCTTGCTTTAATTAAGGCTACTGTGTTTTCAACAAGCAAATTAGGAAGGAATTCTATGGACAGAGATTGGCACTCTCTACGCAATTTCATTTATACGCCACCTCACTTTCTAGGTGTACTTGAGCCACATGCTGGGTGGGGAGGTTGCAATTTCTTTTGACTAGATTTAAGTGCTAAGCAGATAAGTCAATTCTAATTTGGCCCATTCTTTCCTAGTGTGATTTAATTCAATGGAGTCACGAAAAATGTTTGTCAAAAGAATTTTGGAACTAAAATATTGACTAAGTGCAAAATATTGACACCAAGCATGGTAGTCAAAGAGCATACCCTAGGAGTGTTCTTCAATTAGAACATGAAATATTATTCTTATTTATAAGCTAAAATTATATTAAAGTACATAAAAAAGGGTTCCTGATTGTGACCAATGTTAGTTCTAATTTTTCAGCTTCCTCTGTCTCACTATGTGGAGCAGAGGTTGGGGGTATATAAATGTCAATTAACTTGCTTGCTTTTATTTGCCAGTATGGCAGCTTTTTGTTTGATAGAGGTAGGCCTGCTTGTTCAAACAATCACTTCTTACAAACTGCTGGACACGCATGGGAAGGCAAATTTCTTCTCCCCTGTGTGGGTTTGCCAGTGTCTGAACAGTTCATCAGAACACACAAAACATCTTTCACAATCTTTCCACCTACATCAAAAAGACTTTTCTCCTTTATGTGTTCTCATGGGGGCCATCATATGAGAACTTATGTAGTAGATCTTGCTACATCCTGGGGGGCTACATATGGGGACACTTGGGGAGTGAACCAATGAATGAAAGATCTCTCTTTCTCTCTCTCTCTCTCTCTCTCTCTCTCTCTCTCTCTCTCTCTCCCTCTCTCTGCCTCTGCTTCTCTGCCTTTCAAATAAATAAAAAAGTCTTAAAAAAATAAAGAAGCCACATGCTCCATCAGCCTTGCCCAGGGGAACTTCCACAGTCACCTGATCCAACAATACCCTGGCCCTTTCCCACTGTTCTCCACTTGTCCCCCACCCTGGGCTAGGGAACTGTGGTGTGGGCAGGCCTCTAACAAGGAGGCCCGGCATCAGTGAGGAGCCGGGGTCTTGCAGATGATCAACCCCATATGTGGGAGGAACATAGCTAGATCCTACACTTCCACTCACAGTTTAGCTTACAAGATGTATGTAGATATGATTTTCTTTCTAATTAAGATAATGTGAAACAGGCATTTTTGCCTAGTAGTTAAGATCAGCTGTCCATTCCAGAGGGGTCTTCTGTTGGGAGCAAGTTCATGCTTTTGACCATCTCTGCCCAGTGTATATGGTGGCAAGAGTTGTGAGCTTACATTACCTTAACAAATCCCCTACCACTGTAGATACACACCTAGGACTCACCTCAGCTCTGGTGGAAAACTATCATGAGGTCAGTCCCACACCATGCAGGTGCTGGTCTACCACAGATATCATTCAAAAAGATAGTTTGGAGGCAAGAGGCCAGCCTAGGGGAGGCTAATCTGGTGGCCTTGATGGTGTTTGGGTCCCTCACTGCTACCCTGGTCTCAGCCACCATGTTGTTCAGGATTGAGTTGACTGTATGGAAGCAGATGATCATTGGCTGATCAGGGGTTAACACCCTACAGGAAATGCTGGGCTCCTTTATCCCCAGTCCTGCAGAGAGCACAGATCTGTCTTCATAGGCCCTCCACGGTTCTGTGCTGGAGGAGGCATTGCAAAGTTGCCTCCCACAGTGATGAGGTATATAATTCCTGAGGTGTTCAAAACACTTCAAGGATTTAGGAAGAATCATTAGGAATTTGATAATTTGCAATTGATGTAATTACTGAACTATCATGGTAATCAGTTTAGCATAAAATTTCTGATTTCATCCAGTGCCAGCATCCTTTTTCATGACATTTTATTTTTATTCCCAAAAAGATGCAAACATGGCATTTTGCTATAATGTTTTTTCAGCATTAATCCATTTGTTCATAAAATTTTTAATTAAAATGTATCAAATTGAGGCATTTAAGAATAAATATTCAGGGCCGGCGCTGTGGCACAGTAGGTTAATCCTCTGCCTGTGGTTCCAGCATCCCATATTGGCTCCAGTTCTAGTCCTGGCTGCTCCTCTTCCAATCCAGCTCTCTGCTGTGGCCTGGGAAAGCAGTAGAATATGGCCCAAGTGCTTGGGCCCCTGCACCCATGTGAGAGACCAGGAAGAAGCTCCTAGCTCCTGGCTTTGGATCAGCACAGATTCGGCCATTGCGGCCATTTGGGGAGTGAACCAATGGAAGGAAGACCTTTCTTTCTCTCTTTCACTGTCTGTAACTCTACGTGTCAAATAAATAAAATAAAATCTTTAAAAAAAGAATAAATATTCAAAGATTTATGATTCCAGAAGAAAAAATCAGCATCTGAAATCATTTAGGCCTATCTGTGAATTTTCTTGCATAATCTCTCAATAAATTAGATGTTAACATCAAGGAAGCTGGCACTGTGGCATAGCAAGAAAAGCCGTCACCTGCGGGGCTGGCATCCCATATTGGCACTGGTTGGAGACCAGGCTGCTCTACTTCTGATCCAGCTCTCTGCTATGGCCTAGGAAAGCAGTACAAGATGGCCCAAGTCCATAGGCTACTGCACCTGAGTGAGAGACCCGGAAGAATCTCCTGGCCCCTGACTTTGGATCAGTGCAGCTCTGACCATTGCAGCCATCTGGGGAGTAAACCAACATATGGAAGACCTCTCTCTCTGTCTCTGCCTCTCTGTAACTCTGCTTTTCAAATAATAAATAAATAAACATTTTTATAAAATGAAGAAACTTCTTGCAAAGCTGTTCCTTTGCCAGGATGTGTAATTAATTCATTTTATAATTTTAAAAATAAAACATAAATTATATTGCTTAGTAGAAAATGCTTTTTCAAGTTATCCATCTTGTAAATAAAGAATTTAATGTGAAAGTCGATGTTAGTGGATGAATGCAGGGCATCCGTCACCTGACTCTCTCTGTATCTCAAGTGAAAGACACCAGTTATTGCAAAAGGAAAGAATTATTTATGCAGCCAAAATAATCCACTGCACTGTACAATGCCAGCCCTTCACCTAGACAACTTAAATTGCAACATTGGTCAGAGGGGTCAGGTCAGAATATTTCCAGGGCTTCCAAGGTGAAATATAACATGTAGCCAGGGGTGAGACCTCCTGTCCTGGTCCTCTGTCTCATGCTGTTTTCTACCTCCACATTCAGTTAGCATAGTATCACAGTAACAAGAACAATCAAAGAAACCGCAATCTTGAAAGAACTAGAACTAGCACACAGCAGTCTCAGTCAAAGGCCCAAAATGTTGGGTTTTTTGTTGTTGTTGACTCTTTCTTTGCTAGTATTCTGCAATGTTCATCCTGCCTCCTGTCCTTTCTTTCCCCTTTAGCCTCTTTAAAGCTCCTCAAAGTCTGAGTATTTGCAAAACCACTAAAATCACATTAATGTAAGTTAACATATGATTGCACTATTTGAAAATCATACAAATATAGTAAATTAAATTTCCCTCAGTAAGTTTATGGAAAACATGCACTTTTCCAATAAGTTCCTGAAGACTCATATCCTAAAAAAATTACCTATACTATTAATATTACCAAAGTGTGATTCCTTGTTTCATTCAAATACAATAAATCTTTATTTCTTTGTTTCATATATAAAATTAAGAATTTGCACAATAACAAATTGAGCTTTTGGTACCACATTTCTTATTAAGTTATTCTAAATAAATATCTGTATTTCATTTAAAAATCATTTCCTTTGAGGCTGGCCACATGGCACAGTTGTTAAAGCTGCTGTCTGCGCTCTGGCATCCCATATGGGTGCTGGTTTGAGATCTGGCTGCTCCACATCTGATCCAGCTTCTTGTTAATGTGCCTAGGAAAGCAAGGAAGGATGGCCCAAGTACTTGGGAGACCTGGAAGGAGCTCCTGGCTCCTGGCTTTGGTCTGGCCCAGCCCTGGTTATTGGGGCCATTTGGGGAGTGATCCAGCAGATGGACGATCGATCTCTCTCTCTCTCTCCCTCAATCTGCCCTTCAAATAAATGAAAAGAATCTTTCAAAAATAAAAAAAAAAATTCCTCTAATTGAGAGGCAGAACAACAGAGAGAAAGTTATGTTTTGAAACTCTAATGACTGGGATAGGTAAAAACAAGGAGCCTGGAATTCCATCTGGGTTTTGGACATGGATGGCAGGGGCCTAGGCGTATGAGCCAATATCTGCTGCCTCTTAAGCTGCGTCGTGAGAAAGCTGGATCAGAAAAAGAGCATCTGAAACTCAAGACAGCACTATAATGTGGGATTCAGTGTTCCCAAGTGGTGGCTTTACCTGCTGTGACATATTTTACCCCTTTATATTCTTTTAGAATCAAAAATATACCTCCCTTCCTTTTAGACTCCATTAAATTTCCTGCTAGTGATAAGTCATGCATGGATGTACAGGTAAATAAATTGATATTGTTCAGAAAGTTAGAAATTAAATTGCTTGCTACATAGATTTCATTTGAAAGATATAAATAATATAGTGTGAACTTATTTTGCCTGACAATTTTATATATGGTAGAAACTAAGGCCTACAAGTGTATCAAAGATGATATTAATGCTAACCAAAATGTGTTATTTCTATCTTAGAATCTAATTATTCCATTCTTCATTTTTTTTTTGGACAGGCAGAGTTAGAGAGAGAGAGAAAGGTCTTCCTTCCGTTTGTTCACCCCTCAACTGGCTGCTACAGCCGGCGCACTGCGCCGATCCTAAGCCAGGAGCCAAGTGCTTCCTCCTGGTCTCCCATGCGGGTGCAGGGCCCAAGGACTTGGACCATCCTCCACTGCCTTCCCAGGCCACAGCAGAGAGCTGCACTGGAAGAGGAGCAACCGGGACTAGAACCCAGGGTGCCGGCACCACAGGTGGAGGATTAGCCTAGTGAGCTGTGGTACCGGCCCCATTCTCCATTTTTCTGACAAGTCACCATTCATGAATGCTGTGAGTCTCAGCTGGGGTGAGTGTTACAATACCTCGGGGATACTGAAAATCTGGCAGTGACTGAGGAACACTGGTGGCACTAGATTCTCATTATCAGGCAGTGTTTCAGGACATTGCTGCTGTCACCAGTTATGCAACCTGAGTACCTTGAAGCAACATATTGATTTTCTTACAGTTCTGTAGGAGTCCAATAGAGGGATCATGTGTTTAACATGCAGACATGAGCATGACTACCTTTCCTCAGAGTTTCTGAGAGTGTCTAGGGGGAGTATCTATTCCCTTGCTTTTACCAGCTCCCAGAAGATTCCTATAGCATCTTGTTAGAGAGCATTTAAACTATTTTTTAAAGATATTATTTGTTTACTTAAAAGTCAGATTTACAGAGAGGCAAAGGCAGAGGTTGGGGGGGGGCTTCCATCTGCTGGTTTATTCCCCAATTGGCTACAACAGCCAAGTTACACTGATCCAAAGCCAGGAGCCAGGAGCTTCTTCCAGGATTACCACACAAGTGCAGGGGCCATTTTCTACTGCTTTCCCAGGCCATAACAGAGAGCTGGATTGGAAGTGGAGCAGCCAGGACTCGAACTGGTGCCCATATGGAATGTTGGTACTGCAAGTAGCAGCTTTACCCGCTACAGCCCCACCATTTTTGAAGGTAGAAAAATTATAACTTTCATTGTCCTTCTGTAGTCACAGAAGGGAAAGCCATTCCCATAATTGGAATTGGTCCACCTACTTTATCAAGGCCTACCTCCTTACTCCAAGGACTTAATGCAATCACATTTGCACTCTTTTTATTTTTAAAAGATTTATTTATTTACTTGAAAGTCAGAGTTACACAGAGAGAGGAGAGGCAGAGAGAAAGGGAGAGAGAGAGAGCGAGAGAGAGAGCAAGAGAGGTCTTCTATCCGATGGTTCATTCCCCAGATGACTGCAATGGCCAGAGCTGTGCTGATCCAAAGCCAGGAGCCAGGAGCTTCTTCCAGGTCTCCCACATGGGTTCAGGGACCCAAGGACTTGGGCCATCTTGTACTGCTTTCCCAGGCCATAGTAGAGAGCTGGATCAGACGGGGAGCAGCTGGGTCTTGAACCGGCGCTGATATGGGATGCCAGCGCTGCAGGCCAGAGTGTTAACTCACTGTGCCACAGCGCCAGGCCCTGCACTCTGTTTTGCCATATACATTAACAGGTTTGGGGGATTTGAACATCTTTGGGGGGGGACTGTCTGTTACATGTTCCAGGAAGAATTCTCCCACTTATTCAATAGCTCCTCCATTGAGGAACACTGCATTGGAGGCAGAATGTAGTGCCTCCAAACCAAACTGATAATCATCAATTTTTTTTTAAATCTGCACTCAATGTCACTTACATAACACTCAGGATTTCTTCACTATCTTTATTCATCTTTTTTTTGTAGTTTCTGCCTGGAAGAAGCTAAAATGGCAACATTAAAAGATGAATCATCATGACATTGGAGAAGCTAGGATGTGGATCTAGTGTTCTAAGCATGTACATGATGTCTCCCATTTTCAGTCCCTGAAGAGGTCTGCTACTGCTGTAGTCTATCATCCATGATGCCCACTTGAGGTCATATTTATGGGTGCCTCCTACCTATTTTTTTCTTTCCTTTCTCCTACCTATTTTTAAATGTATATACAGGACAGAGGCTGGCGCTGTGGCACAGAAGGTTAATCCTCCACTTGTGGTGCTGGCATCCCATGTGGGCACAGGTTCTAGTCCTGGTTGCTCCACTTCTGATCCAGCTCTCTGCTATGGCCTTGGAAAGCAGTAGAAGTTGGCCCAAGCACTTGGGCCCCTGCACCTGCGTGAGAGACCCGGAAGAATCTCCTTGCTCCTGGCTTTGGATCGACTCAGCTGCTGCCATTGTGGCCATCTGAGGAGTGAACTAGCAGATGGAAGACCTTTCTGTCTGTCCCTCTCACTATCTGTAACTCTACCTCTCAAATAAATACAATCTTTAAAAAGAAGTATATATAGGACAAACTAAAAATAAGAATAGAAAAAAAGAGCAACAACATATGAGACAGCTTGAAGATATAAAAAGGTATCTTTTTAATTACTTACTTTGGTGATGAATTTGCACTTAATTCAGGAAACCTAACATGATTACAATGTTCTCATCAGAGATTTGCTTAGTATCAGTGGCTTTCAGAATATTATCTACATACTGAAATGTAGTTCTTTGTATTTTTTAAGATTTATATGAAAGAGTTACACAGAGAGAGATGGAGAGGGAGAAGGAGAGTGAGAGAGGGAAAGGGAGAGGGAGAGGGCAGCCCAGAACTTCTTCTGGGTATCCCACATGGATGCAGGGGTGCAAGGACCTGGGCCATCTTCTACTGCTTTCCCAGGTCATGGCAGAGAGCTGGATCGGAAGTGGAAGTGGAGGGGCTGGGATTAGAACAGGTGCCCATATAAGATGCTGGCACTGCAGGCAGTGGCTTTACCCATTATTCCACAATGTCAGCTCCAGTTCTGTGTATTTTACTTCTCTTAAAGCAAAACTTAGGATTTCTTTGAAGATAGTAATTGTCAAACCCTCTGGGTAAGAGTCCAGCAGTACTATTGCTTCTGGTGGGAGTCTAGGTCCTACCACTCTAAAGCAAATTTCCTTTGGGATTCAGAATGTAACAGGATGAACAAAAGTTTTCTTGTTAAATACAACATTGTATAGACCTCACTATCCTTGGGTAGACTTGCCAATAAAGCGTCGGAATTAGGTACAATAGGATGCAGGTCAGGACCATATTGCTGAAAGTCCTAAGATCTTGGATAGATCTTTATTCTTGAATTTCTGGTTTATTTTGAAAGATTTTTTTTATTTATCTGAGACAGAAAGTGACAGAGAAAGAAAGAGATCTTCCATCCTTTGTTTCACCCCTTCTCAAATTGGCCATGATCATTTGGTGTTGTTCCAGGCCAAACCCAAGAGTAAGGAATTCAATCTTGGTCTCCCAACATGGGCTCAGGGACACAAGCACTTGGGGCATCTACCACTGTTTTCCAAGGCACACTAGCAGGAAGCTGGATCAGAGGTAGAACAGCTGGGACTTGAACTAGCACTCTTAAATGAGGTCTAGTCTTGCAGGTGGCAGTTTAACCCACTGTACTGCAATGCCAGCGCAGTTCCTGGATTTAAAAAAACCTTTGAAATTAATTCTTATTTGTGATAGATCTTCCATCTGCTGATTTACTCTCCAAATCCATACAATAAGTGCAGTCTAGGCTAGAGCAAAGCTAGGATCTGGGAACTCATCTTCGTATCCCAAATGAATGGAAAGCACCTAATTGAGCTGTTATCTGCTGCCTCCCAGGAATCTGGAATTAGAAATAAAGCTGGAACTTGAACCCAGACACCCCCATATAGGTTGTAGGCACCCTAAGCAGCATATTAACCATTATGCTAAAAGCCTCCCCTGTATTTTTATTTATTTAATTTTAATGATTTATTTTATTATTTATTTGAAAGGCAGAGTTACAGAGAGGCAGAGAGAGAGAAAGAGAGAAGTCTTCCATCTGCTGGTTCACTCCCTAAATGGCCACAATGGCTGTGGCTGGGCCAATCTGGAGCCAGGAGCTTCTTCCAGGTCCCCACGTTGGTACATCTTCTGCTTTCCCAGGTCATAGCAGAGAGCTGGATTGTAAATGGAACAGGTGGGACTCAACCAGCACCCATATGGGATGCCGGCACTGCAGGAGGTGGTTTTACTGGCTACAGCACAGCGCTGGGCCCAATCCATCTTTTTTAATTCTACTCTTACTGGAATGGAGCTGGCTACTCATCACACTCAGCCCTGTGCTCATACTTCCAAGTTAATTCTGCTCAGGATGCCTGGAGGAATCTCTTCCTGTTCAGGCACCAGTATATTTGCAATACAGACATGAGCTGAAACCCTTAAGTTTTAGGGACTTGAATCTCAATGCTATCCTAGTCCCAGTTTATTGAGTCCCCTAACTTAGATAATGTCTCTTTCTTAAAGAGAGCAGGAGATTCTGGTGTATGCAGAAGGAATGGCATTCGTGTTTTTACCCTTATTTCCCAGGTGAAGAGCTGCAGAAGCCTGTTAGTCTCTCATTTTCCTGATAGCCTTTTTATATTATATGTTTTATAACAGAGATATTCCTTTTGGGTATTTAACACTGCTGACATGGCACCAGTATTGAGCATAACTTTACCTTTGCTTCCCACTAAATTTACATGGGATCCTCAGAGAGGGTGAGAATCTAGTGGTCTGGAGCCAACTGGAGGGTCCCAAGGCCTGCCACATGTCTTTTCATTCAAAAGAAGTTGGCATGAATCAGTCCTACCTGATTCCTCACCTCTCTGGGGACAGCTCAAACATTTCAGTTCCTTCTGCCCTTGTTTGCAATAAGCACCTGACTATCTCTCAACTTTTCAGTAGCCTTCCTTGTGATCCTTCGGTGGAGGCCATGGTCACTCACCCTTGGCATCTCATCTGTCTCTGTTATCTCCAATAGAATGGGGGCCACAGATAACAGGGCAGCATTCCTCTGTATCTTTTTGCCTTCTTTTTCTTTTTTTTAAATTTTTTAACTTTTATTTAATGAATATAAATTTCCAAAGTACGGCTTATGGATTACAATGGCTTCCCCCCCATAACGTCCCTCCCACCCGCATCCCTCCCCTTTCCCACTCCCTCTCCCCTTCCATTCACATGAGGATTAATTTTTGATTTTCTTTATATACAGAAGATCAGTTTAGCATACATTAAGTAAAGATTTCAACATTTTGCTCCCACACAAACATAAAGTGAAAAATAATAGATGATTTTTTAAATGAGGATGAAATCAGATCAGACCTATTGTCATGTTTAATCCCAGTGAGAGTCAAGTTGGGAACTGATAATTTCTTCCTTTTTTTTTTTTGGCAGAAGATCAGTTTAGTATACATTAAGTAAAGATTTCAACAGTTTGCACCCCCATAGAAACACAAAGTGAAATATACTGTTTGAGTACTCAATATACCATTAAGTCTGAATGCACAGCACATTAAGGACAGAGATCCTACATGAGGAGGAAGTGCACAGTGACTCCTGTTGTTGACTTTACAAATTGACACCCCTGTTTATGGCATCAGTAATCCCCCTATGCACCAGTCATGAGTTTCCAAGGCTATGGAAGCCCCTTGAGTTCTCCGACTCTTATCTTGTTTAGACAAGGTCATAGTCAAAGTGGAGGTTCTCTCCTCCCTTCAGAGAAAGGTACCTCCTTCTTTGAAGACCTGTTCTTTCCACTGGGATCTCACTCACAGAGATTTTTCATTTAGGATTTGTTTTGTTTTGTTTTTGTTTTTGTTTTTTGTTTTTGTTTTTTTTTTTTTTTTGCCAGAGTGTCTTGGCTTTCCATGCCTGAAATACTCTCATGGGCTTTTCAACCAGATCGGATTGCCTTTAGGGCTGATTCTGAGGCCAGAGTGCTATTTAGGACATCCGCCATTCTATGAGTCTGCTGAGTATCTCGCTTCCCATGTTGGATCACTCTCCCCTTTATTTATTCTATTGGTTACTATTAGAAGGTACTAGACTTGTTTATGTGTTTCCTTTGACTCTTAGTGCTTTCATTATGATCAATTGTGAACTGAAATTGATCACTTAGACTAGTGAGATGGCATTGGTACATGCCACCTTGATGGGATTGAATTGGAGTCCCCTGGTATGTTTCTAACTCTACCATTTGGGGCAAGTCAGCTTGAGCATGCCCCAAATTGTACATCTCTCCCCTCTCTTATTCCTACTCTTATGTTTAACAGGGATCACATTTCAGTTAATTTTCAACACTTAAGAATAACTGTGTATTAATTACAGAATTAAACCAGTCAATTTAAGTAGAACAGACAAAAAAACTACTAAGAGGGATAATGTATTAAGTTGTTCATTAACAGGGCTATGCTGATCAAGTCACCGTTTCTCATAGTGTCCATTTCACTTCAACAGGTTTCCTTTTTGGTGTTCAGTCAGTTGTCACTGATCAGGGAGAACATATGGTATTTGTCCCTTTGGGACTGGCTTATTTCACTCAGCATGATGTGTTCCAGATTCCTCCATTTTGTTGCAAATGACTGGATTTCATTGTTTCTTACTGCAGTATAGTGTTCTAAAGAGTACATATCCCATAATTTCGTTATCCAGTCTACCGTTGATGGGCATTTAGGTTGGTTCCAGGTCTTGGCTATTGTGAATTGAGCTGCAATAAACATTAGGGTGCAGACTACTTTTTGTTTGCCAATTTAAATTCCTTTGGGTAAATTCCAAGGAGTGGGATGGCTGGGTCGAACGGTAGGGTTACCTTCAGGTTTCTGAGGAATCTCCAGACTGACATCCATAGTGGCTTGACCAGTTTGCATTCCCACCAACAGTGGGTTAGTGTCCCTTTTTCCCCACATCCTCGCCAGCATCTGTTGTTGGTAGATTTCTGAATGTGAGCCATTCTAACCGGGGTGAGGTGAAACCTCATTGTGCTTTTGATTTGCATTTCCCTGATTGCTAGTGATCTTGAACATTTTTTCATGTGCCTGTTGGCCATTTGGATTTCCCCTTTTGAAAAATTTCTATTGAAGTCCTTGGCCCATCTCTTAAGTGGGTTGTTGGTTTTGTTTTTGTGGAGTTTCTTGATCTCCTTGTAGATTCTGGTTATTAACCCTTTATCTGTTGCATAGTTTGCAAATATTTTTTCCCATTCTGTCGGTTGTCTCTTCACTCTCTCCTGACTGTTTCTTTTGCAGTACAGAAACTTCTCAATTTGATGCAATCCCAATAGTTGATTTTGGCTTTGACTGCCTGTGCCTCCCGGGTCTTTTCCAGAAATTCTTTGCCTGTGCCAATATCTTGAAGGGTTTCTCCAATGTTCTCTAATAACTTGATTGTGTCAGGTCGTAGATTTAGGTCTTTAATCCATGTCGAGTGGATTTTTGTGTAAGGTGTAAAGTAGGGGTCTTGCGTCATGCTTCTGCACATGGAAATCCAGTTTTCCCAGAACCATTTATTGAATAGACTGTCCTTGCTCCAGGAATTGGTTTTAGATCCTTGATTAAATATAAGTTAGCTGTAGATGTTTGGGCTGATTTCTGGTGTTTCAATTCTGTTCCATTGGTCTATCCATCTGTTTCTGTACCAGTACCATGCTCTTTTGATTACAACTGCCCTGTAGTATGTCCTGAAATCTGGTATTGTGATGCCTCCGGCTTTGTTTTTGTTGTACAAGATTGCTTTAGCTATTTGAGGTCGCTTTTGCCTCCATATGAATTTCAGCATCATTTTTTCTAGATCTGAGAAGAAGGTCTTCGGTATCTTGATTGGTATTGCATTGAATCTATAAATTGCTTTTGGGAGAATGGACATTTTGATGATATTGATTCTTCCAATCCATGAGCATGGAAGATTTTTCCATTTCTTGGTATCCTCTTCTATTTCTTTCTTTAAGGTTTTGTAATTTTCATCGTAGAGGTCTTTAACATCCTTGGTTAAGTTTATTCCAAGGTATTTGATTGTTTTTGTAGCTATTGTGAATGGGATTGACCTTAGCAGTTCTTCCTCAGCCATAGCATTGTCTGTGTATACAAAGGCTGTTGATTTTTGTGCATTGATTTTATACCCTGCTACTTTGCCAAAATCTTCTATGAGTTCCAATAGTCTCTTAGTAGATTTCTTTGGGTCCCCTAAATAAAGAATCATATCGTCTGCAAAGAGGGATAGTTTGAGTTCTTCCTTCCCAATTTGTATCCCTTTAATTTCTTTTTCTTGCCTAATAGCTCTGGCTAGAACCTCCAGAACTATATTGAATAGCAGTGGTGAGAGTGGGCATCCCTGTCTGGTACCAGATCTCAGTGGAAATACTTCCAACTTTTCCCCATTCAATAGGATGTTGGCCGTGGGTTTTTCATAGATTGCTTTGATTGTATTGAGGAATGTTCCTTCCAAACCCAGTTTGCTTAGAGTTTTCATCATGAATGGGTGTTGAATTTTATCAAATGCTTTCTCAGCGTCTATTGAGATAATCATATGGTTTTTCTTCTGCAGTCTGTTAATGTGGTGTATCACATTGACTGTTTTGTGCACATTAAACCATCCCTGCATACCAGGGATAAATCCCACTTGGTCTGGGTGGATGATCTTTCTGATGTGTTGTTGTACTCTATTGGCCAGAATTTTATTGAGGATTTTTGCATCTATGTCCATCAGGGATATTGGTCTGTAATTCTCTTTCAATGCTGCATCTTTTTCCGGCATAGGAATTAAGGTGATGCTGGCTACATAGAAAGAATTTGGGAGGATTCCCTCTTCTTCGATTGTTCTGAATAGTTTGAGAAGAATTGGAGTCAGTTCTTCTTTAAATGTCTGGTAGAATTCAGCAGTGAATCCATCTGGTCCTGGGCTTTTCTTTGTTGGGAGGGCCTTTATTACTGTTTCAATTTCTGTCTCAGTTATGGGTCTGTTTAGGTTTTTGATGTCTTCCTGGTTCAATTTAGGTAGGTTGCATGTGTCCAGGAATCTATCCATTTCTGATAGGTTTCCCTGTTTGCTGGCATACAAGTCCTTGTAGTAATTTCTGATGATTGTTTTTATTTCTGTGGTGTCTGTTGTTACATTTCCTTTTTCATCTCTGATTTTATTGATTTGGGTCTTTTCTCTTCTTTTTTTAGTTAGTTGGGCCAATGGGGTGTCAATTTTGTTTATTTTTTCAAAAAACCAGCTCCTCGTTTGGCTGATTTTTTGTAATGTTTTTTTGGATTCAATCCTGTTGATTTCTTCTCTGATTTTAATTATTTCTCTTCTGCTACTAGATTTGGGTCTGGTTTGCTGTAGGTTGTCTAGATCCTTGAGGTGAATTGAAAGCTCCTCTATTTGGTGCCTTTCCAATTTCTTGATGTAGGCACCTATTGATATAAACTTTCCTCTTAACACTGCTTTTGCTGCGTCCCATAAGTTTTGGTATGCTGTGCTGTTATCCTCATTTACTTCCAGAAAGTTTTTGATTTCTCTTTTGATTTCTTCTATGACCCATTGTTCATTCAGGAGCATGTTGTTCAATCTCCATGTGTTTGCATATGCTCTAGGGATTCCTGAGTTTCTAATTTCCAACTTCATTCCTTTATGGTCTGAGAAGCTGCATGGTATGATCCTAACTCTTTTAAATTTTCTGAGACTTGCTTTATGGCCTAGTATGTGGTCAATCCTAGAGAAGGTTCCATGTACTGCTGAGAAGAATGTAAAATCTTTAGCTGTAGGATTGAAAGTTCTGTAGATATCTGTTAGATCCATTTGGGCTATAGTGTCGTTTAAATCTACTGTATCCTTGTTGATCTTCTGTCCTGTTGATCTGTCTATTTCTGAGAGTGGAGTATTGAAGTCCCCCAGTACTATTGTATTGGGGTCTAAGTCTCCCTTTAAGTCCCTTAACAAATCTTTTAGATAAACTGGTGCCCTGTAGTTAGGTGCATATGCATTGATAATTGTTATATCTTCCTGTTGAATTGATCCCTTAATCATTATATAGTGCCCCTCTTTGTCTCTCTTAACAGTTTTTTGGTAAAGTTTATGTTGTCCGATATTAAGATGGCTACGCCTGCTCTTTTTTCATTTCTGTTGGCATGGTATATCTTTTTCCAGCCTTTCACTTTCAGTCTGTATGGATCTTTGTTGGAAAAATGTGTTTCTTGTAAGCAGCAAATAGATGGGTTTTGTTCCTTAAGCCAATCAGCCAATCGGTGTCTTTTAACTGGACAGTTCAGGCCATTCACGTTCAATGTGACTAATGATAAGTGGTAACTTTGCCCTGCCATTTGCCAAAGATAAGTTCTAATATATGCTTTGAATTCCCTGTGATCTTTTGCTGTGAGCTTTCCTTCCTTTATCTTCTTTCATATTGATGACTGTGTTTCTGTGTTTCTGTGTGTAACACATCTTTAAGCATCTTTTGCAGGGCTGGACGAGTGCAGACAAATTCTTTCAATTTCTGTTTGCTATGAAAAGTCTTTATTTCACCTTCATTCACAAATGATAGCTTTGCAGGATATAATATTCTGGGCTGGCAGTTTTTCTCTCTTAGTACCTGGGCTATATCTCGCCATTCCCTCCTAGCTTGTAGAGTTTCTGATGAGAAGTCAGCTGTGAGTCTGATTGGAGATCCTCTGAGAGTAATCTGACGTTTCTCTCTTGCACATTTTAGGATCTTTTCTTTATGTTTCACTGTGGAGAGTTTAATTACAACGTGTCGTGGTGAGGATCTCTTTTGGTCGTGTTTATTAGGGTTTCTGTGAGCTTCCTGTACTAGGATGTCTCTGTCCTTCTCCAAACCTGGGAAATTTTCTACTAATATCTCACTAAAAAGGCCTTCTAATCCTTTTTCCCTCTCCATGCCTTCAGGAACTCCTAGAACCCGAATGTTGGGTTTTTTAATAGTATCCTGAAGATTCCCGACAATATGATTTAGATTCCTAATTTCCTCTTCTTTTCTTTGGTCTGACTGTATCCTTTCCTGTTCTCTGTCTTCTAAGTCTGATATTCTCTCTTCTGCTTCACCCATTCTGTTTGCAAGGCTCTCTATTGTGTTTTTCATTTGATCTATTGAATTCTTCACTTCATTATGATTTCTCGTCACTAACAAAGTTTCCTGTTGTACTAGTTGTTTCGTTTCATTTTGATTCCTCCTTAATATTTCATTTTCACGAGAGAGATTTTTTATCTTGTCCATTAAGGATTTCTGTAGTTCAAGAATTTGTTTTTGAGAACTTCTTAATGTTCTTATCAATTTTTTGAGATCTGCTTCTTGCATTTCTACTATCTCATCATCTTCATAATCTTGAATTGGGGTGTCTTTTTCATTTGGGGGTGTCATGGTGACTTCCTTGTTTTTATTACCTCAGTTTTTGTGTTTGTTATTTGGCATATTGGAGATATTTGGTTTCTTCACTGTGGTGCTTTTTCTTGTTATACTATGACTCTAGATTAAGTGGACTATCTGTTTTTGATGGAGCCTTAGCGGCTTGATATGGGTGTGGCCTGAGAGCTCTGTTTGGTGTGCCAAACGTGACACTCCCAGGTTAGGCATGGTTGATGTCTCTCTCTCTTTCTTTTTTTGATTCAAAAGTGAAGTAATTCTGAGCAGCTGAACGAAGTTGGAGGTAGTTAGCAGGCAAATGATATACCCACAGGAGCCAGAGATTGGAAGCTCTTTCCCAAGGACCACACAGGGAATCTGTTCTGCCCTCAGAGTGGGCTCAAATTCTCCTTCAGTCTCCCACTGGGTTGCCAAAGTTACGGAATTGTAGCGTCTCTGGAGAGTACTCACGTGAATTCCATGAGTTCTCTCCCCCACTGTCTCTTTTTTCACAGTCTCAGTTCAGTAGCACCACAAATTCACTAGGTCCTAATCTCCTGTTAATTTGCCCCGCCCAGAGTCAGGTTTTTCTGCTAGGCTCAGGGCCGATGCAGACCTGAGGTCGCTCTGCTTATGACGTATGTCCAAGATGGCGCCTGCTCTTTGTCTTGCTCGCCCTTGAGAGGTGAGCGGAGAGAGAGAAACCCATGTCCATACCAGTCACCTTTTTTTTTCTCTCTCTCTCTCTTCCAGTTAGCCTGGTGAACTTCCCCCCCCCCCGGGGGTCATTCCCTCTAGTCTTCTCTCTCCGCTTGCCTGCTGGTGTCTCGGGCTATTGAGGTTCGGCTCACCCCTTGTTGCAGCACTGGTGTGTTGAGTCTGCCGCTGGTGTCCCGAACTGTGGGCTCCCACTCTCTCCACGCAGGTCCACTGTGAATCACGCGTTCCAGAAGAGTTTCTTCTGCTGTTTCCTCCCCTACTCTTCCTTGAACCTGCAGTATCTCCACTTTTATTAAACTATCTCTCCCTGGACTATCAGTGTGCTCCCTTCCTATTCCGCCATCTTGCCTCCCCCCCCCCCCAGTTTGCCTTCTTTTTCTTAAGTCACACCTCAGTTGTTAAACACTAAAGAGCACCTCAACTGAGTAGGGTTATCATCAATCATTGAGGCTTTCTCCAGATGTATGGGATACTCTGAGATACAAAATACATATAAAGAACCACTACATTGTGGTCAATGTTGTGGTGCAATGGATAAAGCCATCACTTGCTACTCCAGCATTCCATACTGAAGTTCTCAGTAGTCTTGGCTGTTCCACTTTTCTTCCAGCTCCCTACTAATGTGTCTGAATAAACAGAATCTGCCCCAAGTACTTGGGTCCAGGGCACCCATGTAGGAGACCTAGATCAGTTCCAGGTTCCTGGCTTCAGGCTGCTGTAGCCTTGACTATTGCAGCCATTTGGAGAGTGATCAGCATATGGAAGATCTCTAACTCTGTTACTCTGCCTTTAAAATAAATAAACAAGTCTTTAAAAAAAAGCCACTGCACTTCCCTGGACCTCAGATGCCTTCTCTGCATATTGTCTGAGGTGGTCCTTCTGCCTCTGCAAAAAGGTGAGGAGATTCTCCAGGGTGCTGCTGGACCTCTCTCAACTGAGGCCAGTTGATGGGAGGGTGGGTGAGCAGCCACATTGCCTTCAGGTAGAGGACTCTATAGTGTCCCTATTTATTCCTTGGGTTTTATTTGGATCCCATTAGAGTATGTCCCTGGCATGGCCTCCTTATTGAGTCTCTTAACTCCTAATTCCAGCTGGTATTTACCATCCACTTCATCTTTGGCTTTCAACAGAGCAGCCAATTTCTCTAAGCAAGGAAGAGAGGAGTCACCAGACTAGGAATATGTGCCCTGGTTGGATTGTGTGGAGAGAAAATTCCTTTGTTAGGTTTATAAATTTCTCTGGCTCTGTGCTTCACCCTAGGTTGTGTACCTTTAAATTAGATACTCAGTTATGGAGAGCAGGACACCACCATTAATAAGTCTGCCTTCCATACCAGGCACCTGCCTCAGAGAGGGCAGTCCAGGATTGTAGCTGGTTCCTAGTCAATTGACTTTTCCTCATACATTCATATTGTGATTTAAAATAATCACCAGTGATTTTTCCCTGGGTCTCTTAAAATATAAGTTATTTCTAAATAAATAATTCTGTCAAATGTTCTTATGGGTTTCTTACTTTAAGCAAAAGAAAACCCATGATTATCTTTGGGATCATCATTTTTTCAAGTGTCTTTGACATCTCAAAGTTCCTGGCTCTTTAAAGTAATCCAACAATTTTTTCGTAGTGTCTTTGGCAACAACAATGTTGGCACAGCAAAACACTCAACCTAGCCATGATCCTCTCCTTAGATTATATGTTATCTTGACATTCTCATGCATTTATTCAGTTGCTTCAATTTCTTTTGTTATCTCTATGAAGGAAATGTTGAAAAACTCATTTTAGATTTGCACTATAAGATTTAATCTCAACTTGTGTGTATTAAAGGCCACAAAAAAAAGTATAATAGCATGTAAAAATCCCCATGAAAAACAGAAATGAAATACAAGTTTAAGGTAAAGAATTTAACCTAGTATTTAAGACATCATTTTTGAAATTTGCATCGCATAACAAAATGCCTCAATTCAAATCTTGTCTCCGATACCAATGTCAGATTCCTGACCTTGGTAGCAATAGGTGATGATTTGAGGTTTTTTTTTAGCCAGGCTTAATCCAGCTGTTGTGGTGTTTGGGAATTGAACAAGCAATTGGGAGATTTGTCTCTCTCTTTTAAAAATATTATATATATATATATGTTTATAAACACATATAATTTTATGTCATGAATAGTCATTTCTCAATATGCACTTCATGGACTTTTTGAAGAATCCTCATATTAATTGATTTCAAAATTATGTTACACCACAATAAAATGTTCTTTTTGTTATTTAAAAGGCAGGGAGGTACACATGTAGGACCAGATAGAAATCTCCCATTCACTAGTTCAATTTGTAAATAACTAAACATAACCAGGATTGGGCCAGACCAAAGAAGGAGCCTAAAATTCCACCCAGGTCTTCTATAGGGGTAGTAGGAGCTCAAACAATGCATCAACTGTGGCCTTTCAGAGTGCATTACCAAGGACTGGATCAGAAGCAGAATAGCTGGATATGACCTGGCATTCTGATAAGGGTTGCAGGCATCCCACATGATGGCTTAACCTGCTGTGTTACAATGTCTGTCCCTTTCTTTCAAGAAACTTGGACATTTTGTCAAAATGTATATAATACTTCACATCATTAGATCAAATATAAAAGTGCTTTACTGTATATTTTCAAGAAGACTCCTAAGTCAAGTGTTCAACCTCAATATTACACTCAAACACATCCACATTGTCAAAATTCACATATACAGTGTTCTGCTAGTAGCTTTTCTTCTAAAAACACACCACTGCTTCCTCAGATCCAACAATAAACAACTCTATTCCAATAATCCTTCTACATTTCAATGCCCAGCACACAAGTATGACTGTTTTGCAAAATTGTGCCACACAGTAATGAGGTTTATGTTTCCTTATTTCAGACCATGCATTCCTCATAGTCACGTCATTTGTCTACAATATTAGGTTTTGTTTTTTAAAATCTGAAGAGACTGAATATGCATTTAAACTGAAATTTTGTGTGACTTTAACAAGTTCATTTCCATATCCATGAACCAAAGCAATAACTATATTTTTTAAGATTAATTTATTTGAAAGTCAGAGTTGCACAGAGAGAGGAGAAGCAGAGAGAGAGAGATAGAGAGGTCTCCCATCTGATGGTTTACTCACCAGTTGGCCACAAAGGTCGGAGCTGCGCCTATCTGAAGCCAGGAGCCAGGAGTTTCTTCCGGGTCTCCCACATAGGTGCAGGGGCCGAAATACTTGGACCATCTTCTACTACTTTCTCAGGCCATAGCAGAGAGCTGGATTGGAAGTGGAGCAGCTGGGTCTTGAACCAGCGCCCATGTGGGATGCTGGCACTTCAGGCCAGGGAATTAACCTGCTACACCACAGCGCCGGCCTCCCAAAACAATCACTCTTGACAAGTTTACATGAAGCACATAGTTATTTCAAACCTGATGTAATCTTTGTCTACTTCAGAGTAATTCAGGAGTAACTAAGGATGAGGTGAATGCTTCAAGCCAGGTAACTGTAGGCAACACATGGGAGGCAAGAAAGGCATATTATTATACCCTATTAGCTCTAGGGCACAGTGCAGGACAATAAGAGGATTTATTTAACTGGTAGCCATGGGCTCTCACTCTATGTCCTTTCACTAAATCATTTTAATTCAAATAATAATATCATTTTGGATAGTCAAGCAGAAATGGAGTCCATAATCCAAATCATGATGAGAACTGATGGAGAAAATTGAGCAAGATGTTCACACACAAAGTAAACTACTATTATAAATACCAGGAAGGAAAAATTTGGGTGTAAAAGAAAAATAATAGCATTAACAATAACAAAAAAGAGAAAAACAGAGATATGTCATCTATATCTATAGAAAGAGAAAGAGAAAGAGAAAGAAAACAAGGATGACAATGAAGAAGTAAAGAATAAGAAGTGAACTGCAAATTCAGGGCCATGTATGCAACAATGTATGGCAAAATTATGAAAACCTATAAAAGAAAATGAAGAAAATCTAAATAAATGGAATAGATGCTTTCTTAATGACTGACAGAATATTATTAAGATATCCCTTCTTCCTATTGGGACCAACAGATTCAGTACCATGTAATAAAAAATCATATCAGGCTATTCTGGAGAAAATGACAAACATTTATCCAAACTTTAGAAGTCTAGACAATACTGAGAAGTGTAGAGAAACCTTGAGGAATCTACATTTCTTGATTTCATGGCTTTTTGTGAACCTACATGATGCTAGACAAAGATTAGACATATGGATAAGTGGAAAGGCATAAATACTTATGCTTAACTGATCTTAGCCAAAGGAACAGAGTCAGTACCCTAGAGAATATTAGAATATGTAGTCTTTCCAATAAATGGAGATGGTGCAAATAGGTGACCATGTAAATTAAAAAAAAGACAAATGTTTTGTGCATAACATATAAACGCATTCAGCACAATGTAGAGACTCTTATGTAGAGTGGAAAAAATGTTAAATCCAGTATTAAAACACATGAGAAAAATTCTGTTATGTAACACATTGAATGTATTATCCATAAAAATGTCATGTGGGGCAAACCAACGGAAGGAAGACCTTTCTCTCTGTCTCTCTCACTGTCTAACTCTGCCTGTCAAAAAACAAAAAGACTTATTTTGTATCTGGGAACATTATATATAACAGGGAAGCAAAGAATGCCTACCTGACACCCCAGTGTAAAAAAAAAAAAAGCAGTGATTAAGATGGGCCATCTTATTGATTTTCCAGGCACATTAGCAGGGAGCTGGATCAGAAGTGAGGCATCCAGGACTTGAACCGAAGGCCACATGTGATGCCAGCATTGCAGACAGCAGTTTAGCCCTCTATGCCACAGCCTCTCCCCCCTCCTTTTTTTCCTTTGCCTCAGTTTCATCCATGCATATCACTGTCTGAGGGTGTGATTCTGCCAACTCACTGCTTTCACTACATGTGACTTGAATAGTATGAAATTTACTTTTTTATATTGGTGACAATACCTTTCTTTTTCTTTTTTCAGGCTTTATTTATTTGAAAGGCAGAAAGGGAGAGACAAAGGGAGAGAAATAGATGTTCCATCTGCTGGTTCACTCAAGTGCCTGCAATGGCTGGGGTTGGGTCAGGTAAGAGGCAGGAGCTTCTTCCCAATCTCCCATGTGGGTGCAGGGGCCCAGGCAGTTGGACCATGTTCTGATTCTTTCTCAGGCACCTTAGCAGGGAGCTAATCAGAAGTGGAGCAGCCAGGTCTCAAACTGGTGCCCATAAGGGATGCTGGTGTTGCAGACAGTTTTTACCAGCTTTGCCACAATGCTGGCCCTGACAGTATCTCCTGGTTCATGTTCCTCACATGCTAGTTTATGGTAAATTATTTAAAATAATGGGAAAATATTGTTAGGTTAGAGATTGTGCTTAAATTCTGATTCTGTGAGAAGTGTTGATAGAGTAGATGGATAAACTGTCTAACTTTTCATGTGTGTTTGCTTATTTGTGCCTTGCCAACACTGGGAGTGACCTTATTTATTTTCTCCATCCACTGTTAGCTGATATTTCTATATGATTGCGTATTGCTAACTACTAAAAGCCACTGATTAAGCATGGATACTACTGTATTTATTTATACTGATTACCAGTAATGGATGTATTTATCCTTGGAGTTCTGTACATTTTTTTCTATGTAGTTTGATGCTCTAGTTAAGTACTTTGGTAGACTCATTGTAATGTCTTCTTGGAGGACTGGCTGCTGCTTCACTTGTAGGTTTTCTGATTTAAACACTAATCAGTCTGAAATGAATATTGGGTTTCCAGATATCATGGTAAAGGTGTTATAATAGACTGAATGTTTATGTTTAATCAATCTATGCCTTCATGTTGACCTTTTAAATACATACTTATTTTATGTTGACAGAATTGAACATACAGCACATAAAACGATGTTTAAAATATTCATGCACTGGTAATGAATAAATCTAATCAGTCACCACATCCATTACATCACATACCTGTTTTTAATGATGAGGACACTTAAAAATCCAATCTCTTTGTTATTTGCCATAGTAGAGTATATTGTGATTAAATATTGCCACCATGTTGTACAACAGACTTCTTTATTTCTCCTATGCCAGAGAAATTTGTTGTTCTTTGACCAAAATGGCCTCAAATTTCCTCTGCGTGTCTTTATATTTAAATGGTTTTCCAGGAGACAACAAGAAGTTGGACCTCTATTTTAATTTTCATGTGTCAGTCTCTACCTTTTAAATGATTTATTTAGATAATGCATTTTAAATACTTTTGGTATAGTAGAATTAATATGTAATTTAATGATGGAAGGTCAGAGACAGATTATAGAAAGGCTATTTAGATTATAGAATCTTTACCTATATAGATTATATATATGTTACCTATATAGATTTACCTATATAGATTATATATATAGATTATATAGATTATATTTTATATATAAATTATATATAATTATATAATCTATATAGATTACCTATATAGATTATAGAAAAACTATCTCCCTGGTACATTCTCCAAGTAGTCACCATGGCCAGATTACTAAGAACTCCTTCTGAGTCTCCTATATAGGTGATGGGGGCCCAAGTATGTACACCATGTTCCCAGGGAGCTGGATCAGAAGCTGAGCACCAGGGCTCAAACTGGTGTTCAGGTATCAGATACTGGAGTCAAGGTTAGTTATCCACAATTCCAGCCTTCTGTTTTTAAATTGCTTTATTCATTTATTTATAAAGGGTAGACACATAGTAAGTGAGAGGCAGAGTGATCTACCATCCGTTTTACTCTTCAAATGCCTGCAAGATCTGGAGATGGCCCTGTCCAGAATGGAGGAACTTAATGTATATTCCAGATCGTGTTAGCAAAGACCTGAGTACTTGAGTCATCTGCTTTCTTTCAGTGTATGCAGTAGTGGAAACCTGGAATTTGGGATAGAGACAGGACTCAAGTACAAGCACGCCAATGTGAGAGGAGGGCGTTCAGAACGGCCTCCTTACCACTAAGTGAAATGCCCACAGCTCTCTTATTTTAATTGAGGATTCTGGAGGAGTCCATTTTCTGTCTTTGGTTAAGATACCAAGGAGGGGCTGGTTCTGTGGTGTAGCAGGTAAAGCCCCTGCCTGCAGTGCTGGCATCTCATATGGGTGCTGGTTTGAGTCTCCGCTCCCCATTTCCGATCCAGCTCTCTCCAGTGTTGGCAAGTCACAAATAAAGTCACTTACAGTGGCCTGGGAGAGCAGTAGAAGATGGCCCAAGTTGTTAGGCCCCTTCACCCACATGGGAGACCCAGAAGAAGCTCCTGGCTCCTGGCTTTTTATGGGCCCAGGCTGTTTGGGGAGTGAACCAGTGGACTGAAGACTTCTCTTTCTCTCTCTCTGCCTCTGCCTCTCTATAACTGTCTGCCTTTCAAATAAAAAAAATACACATAAAAAAGAGGAATCAAATCCTATCACCTTTAAAAAAAATTGTCCAGGATACACATTTCTGAAATTGTTTTAGTAACTGCCATAGAGTTTTCAGTATATATTTTCAATATCCCCAAACTCAATTGAAATAATATAATATCATTTCATTGGTAGTATACGTATCTTATAACAGAATGTTCCCAATTCTTTTTTCCTGTCCTGTATACAATTTCCATCATTCCTGTGAGTTACCAGAAGTTATATCAACCCAGCCAACTGTTGATATCATCATTTTGAATAAGCATTTTTCTTACAGATCATGTGGAAATAAAGTAAATCTTTTGTTGTATCTTCATTTAATTGTTTTCAAACACTTTTTTTCTTTATGTGATCTGGCATCAAAAAACATGTTGCCCAATGTATGATTAATTCATTTTTTACTGTTTGCTTTTATTTTAGAGGTAGGGACATAGAAAGACAGAAATTATATGCACTGGTTCACTCTACCAAATACCCACAACTGTGAGGGAGGGGTCAGAACTAAAAGCAGGAGCTGTGAATTTAGTCCAGGTTTCCTACATAGGTGATGGGAAGTAGTGGGTCATCACCACTACTAGTGTTTGCATTAAAAGAAAGCTGGAGTCAGGGGAAAGAGCTGGGGATTGAACCCAGCTACTTTAATGTAGGACACAGACTTTTTTTTTTTGACAGGCAGAGGGGACAGTGAGAGAGAGAGAGAGAAAGGTCTTCCTTTGCCATTGGTTCACCCTCCAATGGCTGCCACGGCCGATGCGCTGTGGCCGGTGCACCACACTGATCCGAGGCAGGAGCCAGGTACTTAACCTGGTCTCCCATGGGGTGCAGGGCCCAAGCACTTGGGCTATCCTCCACTGCACTCCCTGGCCACAGCAGAGAGCTGGCCTGGAAGAGGGGCAACCGGGACAGAATCCGGCACCCCAACCAGGACTAGAACCCGGTGTGCCAGAGCTGCAAGGCAGAGGATTAGCCTAGTGAGCCGCGGCACCAGCAGGACACAGACTTCTTAATGGCCTGGATAAACACTCAACATCAGCCTGATTTTTAAACTGTGATATATGGTTCCAAGTTTATAAACACCTTGTCTTTAATTTGACAGCAGTATTAACAATAAATAAAGCAGCATAAGGCAGTTTGTGTTGTGGTACACCACATTCCCTGTTGGAATGTCTTAGTCAAGTCATGGACATTCCACATTTACAATCCAGTTTTCTACTAATACCCCTGAGAGGGAGCAGATGATGTCTCAATTCCTTGGGTACCTTCTGCTTACATGGGAGATCCAAAAGGAGTTCCTAGCTTTGGCCTGGCCCAGTCTTCAGCTGTTGTACGCATTTGAGTTGTGAACCAGAGGATGGAATATTTCTTTTTGTCTCTATCTCACTCTGCCTTTCAAATGAATAAATAAATCTCAAAAAAACCAAGCTGACTTACCTCAAATGGTACAGTTAGAAACATACCAGGGGATTCCAATTCAATCCCATCAAGGTGGCATGTACCAATGCCATCTCACTAGTCCCAGTGATCACTTTCTGTTCACAATTGATCATAATGATAGGTCTAAGAACCAAAGGGATCACATAAACAAGAATAGTGTCTGCAAATACTAGCTGATAGAATAAAAAAAGGGAGAGAATGATCCAACATGGGAAGTGAGATACACAGCAGACCCATAGAATGGCAGATGTCCTAAACAGCACTCTGGCCTCAGAATCAGCCCTTAAGGCAGGCAGATCCGGCTGAAAAGCCCATGAGAGTATCACAGGCATGGATAGCCAAGACACTCTGGCAAAAAAAAAAAAAAAAAAAAAAAAAAAAACCTAAATGAAAGATCTCCACTAGTGAGATCCCAGTGATCCCAGTGGAAAGAATGGGTCATCAAAGAAGGAGGTACCTTTCTCTGAAGGGAGGAGAGAACTTCCACTTTGACCATGGCCTTGTCTAAAAATTATCAGAGTCAGTGAACTCAGGGGGCTTCCATAGCCTTGGCAGCTCATGACAAGAGCCTAGGTTGATTACTGATGCCATAAACAAGAGTGTCAATTTGTTAAGTCAACAACAGGAGTCACTGTGCACTTACTCCTCATGTAGGATCTTTGGCCTTAGTGTGCTGTACATTGAGATTTAATGCTATAACTAGTACTCAAACAGTATTTTTCACTTTATGCTTCTGTGTGGGAGCAAACTGTTGAAATCTTTACTTAATGTATGCTAAACTGATCTTCTGTATATAAAGAGAAATGAAAATGAATCTTGATGTGAATGGAAGGGGAGAGGGAGTAGGAAAGGGGAGGGTTGTGGGTGGGAGGGACGTTATGGGGGGGAAGCCATTGTAATCCATATTCTGTACTTTGGAAATTTATATTCATTAAATAAAAGTTAAAAAAAAAAAACAACAACAAAAACAGTGTTAACTATCCTTCCATCTAGGTTCTAGGTTAATTTTCCAATGGTGGCACTTACAGAATATCAGATAACCCTGCTGTAAATCAAGTAAGGACTGAGTAGAAAGTACAATGAAAAGACAATCTTGACTTGTTGATTCTTTTTTTGTTTGTTTGTTTGCTTTTGACAGGCAGAGTTAGACAGTGAGAGAGACAGAGATAAAGGTCTTCCTTTTCTGTTGGTTCATCCCCCAAATGGCCACTATGGCCAGTGTGCTGAGCCAATCCGAAGCCAGGAGCCAGGTGCTTCCTCCTGGTCTCCCATGCAGGTGCAGGGCCCAAGCACTTGGGCCATCCTCTACTGCCTTCCTGGGTCACAGCAGAGAGCTAGACTGGAAGAGGAGCAACTGGGACTAGAACCGGGGGTGCCAGTGCTGCAGGTGGAGGATTAGCTAAGTGAGCCATGGTGTCAGCTGACTTGTTGATTCTAAGACTATGTGCATTTAAAGAACCCCTAACATCATTGGAGAATTTAGGCTCCTCTTTTTTTGTGCTTTATAAATGGGATTGTTTTCTTAATTTTTTTCAGAGACCTCATTGCTGCTTTTTTGTGATTTTATTTAGGCAGTTTTTGTTTATAAACATGTACTCTCTTTTTCATAAATTATTTTTAAAGATTTATTTATTTATTTGAAAGTCAGAATTACACAGAGAGAGCAGGAGAGACAGAGAAAGAGAGAGAGGTCTTCCACCCACTGGTTTACTCCCCAATTGGCTGCAATGCCCAGAGGTGTGGCGATCCAAAGCCAGGATCCAGGAGGTTCTTCCAGGTTTCCCATGCTGGTACAAGGGCCCAAGGACTTAGGCCATCTTCTGCTGCTTTCCCAGGCCATAGCAGAGAGCTGGATCAGAAGTGGAGCAGCCGGACTTGAACTGGTGCCCATATGGAATGCTGGCACAGCAGGTGGTGGTGGGTTTACTTGCTATGCCACAGCACCGGCCCCAACATGTATTCCTTATATAATATTATATTTGAGCACATACACACAACAGAATTTGAACAAACCAGAGAACTAGCTTTTATATACCTTTTTCTTTGTGTTTAGGTCTTACCAGCTGCTCTCTTCCAGTGTTTTTTTCCCCTTTCTTCCAGTTCTTTTTACAGAACATCATATTGTGAACTACAGGCACCATACTGTTATGAAACGCTGGAACCTCTTACTTCTATCTCACTTTGTTTTGGTGATTGCTATTCAAACTCCTTCTACCCAGAGTCCTCACTCTTCCCAGTCTCTAGTAATCATAATTCTGTTTTTTTTTTTTAATTTACTTGAAAGGCAGAATTACAAAGAGAGAGAGAGGGAAAGAGAGATCTTCCATCTGCTGGTTCACTCCCCAAAAGGCTATAAATGCCAAGACTGGGCCATACTGAAGTCAGGAGCCAGGAGTTTCATCTGGGTCTACCACATAGGTGCAGGATCCTAAATACGTTGGCCTTCTTCCACTGCCTTCTCAAGCCATTTTCAGGGAGCTGTATTGAAAGTGGAATAGCCAGAGGGCTGGAGCTGCGGTCTACTGGGTAAAGCTTTTGCCTGCAGTGCCAGCATCCCAAATGGGCACCTGTTTGAGTCCCAGCGACTCCTCTTCTGATCCAGCTCTCTGCTAATGGCCTGAAAAAGCAGTAGAAGATGGCTCCAGTCCTTGGGCCTCTGCATCCACATGGGAGATCCAAAAGAAGATCCTGGCTTCAGATTGACCCAGCTCCTACCATTGTGGCCATTCTGGAAGTAAACCAGGGGATGGAAGACACCTGTGTGTGTGTGTGTGTGTGTGCGTGTCTCCCTCTGCCTTTCAAATAAATAAATAAATCTTTAAAAAAGGAAAGTGGAATATCCAGGATTTGAATTAGTGTCCATGTGGGATGCTGGTGCTACAGGCTTAACTCAAAGTGCATATAGTATCAACTACATTATCCTGTATTTTGATCCATTATTGTTTAATGTAGAGAACATTTTATTTTCTGTATCTGGCTTATTTCAATTGACTTAATGATCTCCAGTTCCATTCATTTTGCAGTAAACAATATTTCATTCTTTTATGGCTGAATTATCTTGGCTATTGTCAGCAGTGTTTATTCAACACAGTAGTGCCGGTAATTCTTTTATATGCTGATTTCATTTCCTTTTTACCTGGGAATAGAGTAGTAGATTGATTTTTAGGATTTTTTTTTCCTTTTAGGAGGGACCATACTGTTTTCCATAATTCCTGTACTAATTTCCATTCCCATTAACAATACATAATGATTTTTAGAAATCTATATTATCACTAGACCCCTCCCCCCCTTTTTTTGTCTTTTTGGAGTAAGATGATATTCCAGTGTGTGTGTGTGTGTGTGTGTGTGTGTGTGTTAAGATTTTATTTATTTATTTGAGAGATGGAGTTTTAGACAGAGAGAGGGAGAAACAGAGAGAAAGGTATTCTGTCCACTGGTTCACTCCCCAAATGGCCACAATGGCTGGAGCTGGGCTGATCTGAAGCCAGGAGCCAGGAGCTACTTCCAGGTCTCCCAAATGGGTGCAGAGGCCCAAGGACTTAGGCCCTCTCCCACTGCTTTCCCAAGCCATAGTTGAGAGCTGAATTGGAAGAGCAGCAGCCAGGACTAGAACCCGTGCCCATCTGACTGGCACTGCAGATGGAGGCTTGGCCTACTACACCATGGCATCAACCCTCCCCCCTCAGTATGTTTTAATAGGCATTTCCTTTATGACTAGTGATACTGAGCATTTTTCAACATACTTGTTGACCATTTATTTGTATTTCTTCTTCTTTTTTATATTTTTTATTTTTTTGACAGGCAGAGTGGACAGTGAGAGAGACAGAGAGAAAGGTCTTCCTTTGCTGTTGATTCACCCTCCAATGGCTGCCGTGGCCAGTGCGCTGTGGCCGATGCATGACACTGATCCGAAGGCAGGAGCCAGGTGCTTAACCTGGTCTTCCATGGGGTGCAGGGCCCAAGCACTTGGGCCATCCTCCACTGCACTCCCTTGCCACAGCAGAGAGCTGGCCTGGAAGAGGGGCAACTGGGACAGAATCTGGCGCCCCGACCGGGACTAGAACCCCATGTGCCGGCGCCGCAAGGCGGAGGATTAGCCTATTGAGCCATGGCGCTGGCCTTGTATTTCTTCTTCTGAGAAATAGCTATTCAAGCTCTTTCCTAACTCTTAACTGTATTTGGATGTTCTTAACTTTCCATATATTTCTACCCACAGGTTGTGGTGCAGACTATCCTAAAGTATATACTCAGGCAAATAATTTCATTCTACATTTGCACTTTAAGCTACTCAAACTAGTCTTAATTCAATTATTTTTAAAGATTTGTTTATTTGAAAGGCAGAGTTACAGAGGGCAGAGACAGAGAGAGAGATCAAGATCGATCTTTCATCCTAGTCCATTACCCAAATGGCTACAATGGCCAGATCAGAGCCAATCCAAATCCAGGAGCCAGGAGCTTCCTGTGGGTCCCCCACATGGGTCCAGGGGCCCAAGGACTTGGACCACCCTCCTCTACTTTCCCAGGCACATTACCAGTGAGCTTGATTGGAAGTGGAGCATCAAGGATTTGAACTGGTGCCCATATGGGATGCCAGCACTGCAGGCGGTTGCTTTAATCCCTGAGCCACAGAGCTGGCCCCTTAACTCAATTATTAAATGTATCAATACTGTCAAGTATAGTCTAAGCTGAAGACTATTCTCTAGACTTTGCCTTACTGAATCTTTACCACATTTTGAACTTATATATTTGAGAAGTAGAAATATTGCAGCATTAGTAGAAACCTGGACTCAAGGGCCAGACCTGGAAATCAAATCAAGGCACTCTGTAATGTGATTAGGTTATCTTGACTGGCATCATAAACAAAAGGCTAAATTCCTGTCTGATTTAAACTGCTTTTCTCAACTGCTGTACATGATCTTCTCCTGAAAATTGTTTTTTCTTTTTTTAAAAAGAGTTATTTTATTTGGCCAGTGCCGTGGCTCAATAGGCTAATCCTCCACCTGCGGCACCAGCACACTGGGTTCTAGCCCTGGTCAGGGTGCCAGATTATGTCCCGGTTGCTCCTCTTCTAGTCTAGCTTTCTACTGTGGCCAGGGAGTACAGTGGAGGATGGCCCAAGAGCTTAGGCCCTGCACACCATGGGAGACCAGGAGAAGCACCTGGCTCCTGCCTTCAGATCTGCGCGGTGCGCCGGCTGCAGCACGCTGGCTGCAGTGGCCATTGGGGGTGAACCAATGGCAAAGGAAGACCTGTCTCTCTCTCTCACTGTCCATTCTGCCTGTCAAAACAGACACACACACACACACACAAAAAAAAAACACACACAAAAAAGATTTATTTTATCTATTTGAAAGAGTTACACGGAGAGAGGAGAGTTCTTCCATCCACTGGTTCACTACCCAGATGGCCCCAAATGCTGGAGCTGCACCAATCCGAAGCCAGGAGCCAGGAGGTTCTTCCAGGTTTCCCACACGGGTGCAGGGGCCCAAGGACTTGGGCCATCTTCCACTGCTACCCCAGACCATAGCAGAGAGCTGGATCAGAGGAGGAGCAGACAGGACTAGAACTGGCACCCATATGGGATGCCAGTGCTTCATGCCAGGGTGTTAACCCGTTGTACCACAGCGCTGGCCCTGAAAATTTTCTTTGTCATGATACCACTGATGGTTTCTTTTTCTCCTTGAATTCTTCTATTTCTCATCATCACTCATGCAAGTATCCCATGTGATCTCTCATTCATAAATTTCTGTAATTCTCCTTAACGAATGTGACCCTTTGTGCTCTGAAAATCCTGTTTCCCTACATCATGGGCCTCTTCCACAGCCTTCAGACTACAGTCTGTACTTCTTGTTGGATGTTTCTTTGTAGCTATGCAATTTGCAACTCCAGATCAACAAGTCTAAAATTAAAACTACATCATTCATTTCTCCATTTACTTGTTTAAGGGGTTATTATGAGCAAGCCTTGGCCAAATCACAAAATTGAATTTTTTTCCTGGTCTCCTGCAACTTTCTCATGTTTAATTTCATCTGGTGTCAAATATTGCTACTTTTGTTTCTGTTTCTGTTTTTCAATGTTTTATGCAGTGTGTAAAAGAAGAGGTGCTATTCATTAAAAACAAAGTCATTGAGGCTGGTGCTGTGGCATAGTAGGCTAAGCCTCCACCTGTGGCGCCGGCCTCCCATATGAGGGCTGGTTCATGCCCTGGCTGTGCCCTTTCTGATCCAACTCTGTGGTTTGGGAAAGCAGTGGAAGATGGACCAAGTACTTGGGCCCCTGCACCCGTGTGGGAAACCTGGAAGAAGCTCCTGACTCTGAGCTATGGCCACTGTGTCCATTTGAGGAGTAAACCAGTGGGTGAAAGGCCTTTCTCCATCCTGTCTCTGTAATTCTACCTCACCTCTCAAATAAATAAACTTAAATCAAACAAAAATCATTTTTATATGAGAAATGTCACTCTTAAAAAAACTCTTTAAGAGAGTCTGTTAAATCAGTGATAATCTTTTATCCCTCCTAAATTGTGACAGGCATAGGAGTATGAGAAAACACTCAGAAATTAAGAGCATATTTGTGAACCAGAGTCAAAGGAAAGCTACATGAAGAAAAAAGTCAGGAAACACAGATTTAATAATTTTTGTGTTGAGTATTTGACACAGTGGCCAAAATGCCTCTTCATGGTTGGACCTTTGTATAAAAGCTGAGCTTGCTGCTTGGGATGCCTGCATTCCATATCAGAATACTTGATTTGTGTTCTCACTATTGTTTCTCATCATCCATCTTTGATTGATTCCCTGCCACTCACATGAGAGGCCAACCAAGGTCGACTCAAGGCCCAGGTCTGGCTGAAGTGGGTATTTGGAAAGTGAGCCAGAAGATGGAAGATCTCTGTGTGTGTTTCTTTGCCTTTCAAATAAAATGAAAATAAATAAATAACAATGTTGACAAATGCGCCCGCTGCCTCACCTGAATCCCTTTTTGAGTGTGTGTGCTTGAGCCTTAATTCTGCTTCTAATTCCAGCTTCCTGTTAGTAATGCTGACCATAGGAGACAGCAGGTGATGACTCAGATACCTGGGTCCCTGCTACCCACGTGGGAGATGCAGATTCAGTTCCAGGCACCTGGCTGTAGCCTGGTGCAGCCCTTCCCTTTCTGATGCAGGCATTTGGAGAGTGAACAGAGAAATTCTGTGTCTATTCCTCTCGTTCTCATTCTCTGTGCATTTCAAATAAAAGTAAACAATATGTAAATGGTAGAATTTTCTTTTCTCTTTTGCTTATAAATATATGTATTTCTATCTTTAGCTTGTAATAATACCAAAATGTATGTTTCTAGCCCCCCCAAAATTGTCATATTTTCAAACTCTTTTAACTGTTGTATTGTGTTATTTTGTGTACTCACTTCAAAATGAGTAATAAAAAGTTGAAAAATGAAAAATAAAAAATAATGGTTGCTTTATGAGATCACAGTGGTTTTATAATCACAGTGTTGGTCTATAATATCAAACTGTTTTCATGACATCAAAATTGATAGACTTCACAAAGGTGGTTTATGACATTACAAATGATTATGACAAAATAATGGTTTATGACATCACAATGGTAGGTTGATAGCATACCAATGTTTTTATTCGCAGTGGTTTTTAGACTTGTACATGATGTCATTACAAAAATTATGACATCATTATAGTGCTGTATGTTACCACAATTCATTAAGACTAAATATTGACCTATGTCTTCACAATGGATTTTATGACATCACAGTTGACATCAAATCCTTTTAATAACACTGAAATTATGATTTCACAAAGGTGGCTTATGACCTCACACTGTTTTTTATGAGCACAGCATGTTTTATCATATAAAATTATGACACAGTGAAGGTTTTTATGATATAAAATTATAGCATCACAAGGACTGAATTATGATAAGAATGTTGTAGTTAATCACATCCAATGATTATGACATTGCAGTGCCTTTATGACAATAATTATGACATCACAAGGATGGTTTCTTTTTTCACAGGTTTATGTCATAGAAATTATTATAACAAAATTGCTGGTTCATAATGTAACAATGATAGGTTCATGACATCTATAAAATGTTAATGATACCACAATATTTCATGACCTAAGGTTTTTTATGATATCACAATAAAATTTATAACACCATGAAGGAAGTGACATCACATGGTGGATGACATCTCAGTTTTTTTTGTTTTTATTATGTTTTTTGACAGGCTGAGTTAGTGAGAGGGAGAGAAACAGAGAAAGGTCTTCCTTTCCGTTGGTTCACTCCCCCAATGGCTACTATGGCTAGCGCCTGTGCCAATCCAAAGCAGGAGCCAGGTGCTTCCTCCTGGTCTTCCGTGCGGGTGCAGGGCCCAAGCACTTGGGTCATCCTCCACTGCCTTCCCGGGCCACAGCAGAGAGCTGGACTGGAAGAGGAGCAACCGGGACAGAACCAGCACCCCAACTGGGACTAGAACCTGGGGTACCGGCACCACAGGCGGAGGATTTGCCAAGTGAGCCATGGTGCCAGCCTGACATCTCAGTTTTTTATAACACCACATGGTAGGATTATGATATCAAAATTTTGGCTTATCTCATCACCATAGATTATGATATCATCTGCATTTCTTTTAGGTCACAGTTGGTTATAATGTCACAAGTTAGGTTTATTGCTTCACATTGGGTTTTAGGGCATCAAAATTGTTTTTATAACAATTCATCTTAACATATCAATGGAACCTATGACATACCAATCAATTATAAAATCATAAATTTTATGATACAATAAATTATGAATTCACATTGGTGGTTGATGAAACTATGATTGATTACTGCATCATAATCTTGGGTTTATGACATCACAATGATGTTGACACTAAAATTTATTATGATATCACAATTGTTTTATGTCACCACACTTTATTATACAATGCTGGTTTATGACATCACAATGGTATATAAAATGGGATTACAATGGATTTTATAAAACCACAATGGTATATTTTATCACATCCCAATGGTGATATCAACATTGATTATGATGTCAGTGCTACAATTATGACATCTAATAGTTTTTATTATAAATCATATAAAATCACAATTGATTATGTGGGAACCTGTTACCTGTATTCAAGGTCAACCTACCTCTCAGGCCACACCAGCATGCCACATTTCCATTTCTCCCCTACCCACATGAGCAGCTGATTCTCTTTCACACTGACACATTTATGGCTCCCACACTAAGGAGACTGATTCACACATATTGCTCTATTATACTTAGGGACTCTACTTGCCCCCGTTGCACATATTCCAAGCAACCCATGTCAGGTTTGTACTTCTATCAAGGATAGGATCAAGGGCCCCAGGGTCTGATGTTGTAATGGACACCCACCCAATGGGTGCCTCATTTGCCTGCACAGGCACACATATTGCAATGGCAGCCAAGGGCAACAACATGCCAGAAGTGCTCTCAGCCACCTAGGCAAGAATCCCAGCACTCAGTGGAAGCATCAAACCTGTTGACCAACTGCTGTCCAGTCTGGGGTTCTGTGAGAAGGCACCAACCCTTGGGAATCTAGGTATCTAGAAGGGGGACCCCCAACAGAAGAACCATTCCTTAGTTAAGATTTATTCCAGGCTCTAATTGAACTTCCGCAGACCTCAAAACTGTGGCAAGCTTTGGTCAACAGGCATTCCAGTCAGAGATGCAATGCCCTGCTTCGTCAACTGCAAGGGGAGGTAGGGTCATCTATTAATATAGGGCACTGGGCAAAAGGAATATATCCAACTGTCCTGTCCGTGCCATGCTGAGTTGGGGAAAAGCACTCAAGGCTTGGGCCACAAACAGTTGCCTTCAGAGTCAACAGTGGGTTTGGGTGGCTTTGAACATATGTAGGCACTACCTGGTCCTTGCCACACCACCTGGCCTCCAGCATTCCAGGCCAGATCCCACAGAGAATGGACCCAGAGCCCAGTGGCTGACCTCAATACCAAAGAATGTTCAGCATTTCCTTCCCATAATCATACTCAACTAGGGGTTCTGTGGCCAGGTTAGCCTAGAACCAGCCTGGGGCCAGGGCTCTGGGTTGTCAGGATCCACAAGGGCACAGTGTTATTTCTTGGTATCCAGGTGGCCTGCCTGTAGGGGCATGATCCAGGTCTCCATACTATTAGTTCACAAGAGGGGATTCATTACCACTCAGAGTATTGTCTACAAATGGGGGTAGGGGGTGTTGGGACATGTGCTCAGGACTCACAATGCTTCTTATGAATGCTCCAATGAACTCCTCATCCAGAACATTGTGGAGCTTTCCAGAATGGATTAACACCTTGCACAACCAAAGTGGACAAAATATGATGGGCAAGCATAATAGAGGTACCCCAGTGTGTCAGTTAGAAAAACCTGTCATGAACCAGTTGACCATAACTGCTTGCTCACACTTTTTGTGTGTTGACATGCATCCCTTTCCAGGAATATGTCTTCCCATGTCATGTCAATGACATGTTACATGGAAGATTTGGTGGCATTCCAGCATCTGCATCTTCCCCTATCCCCTTTTAGGATACACCCTGAGAACATCCTGGGTCCCACCATCAAGCTGCAGGAAGGTATGGTCACCACTGTTCCCGGGACTTTGGCAGGGGAGAGGGGCAATGTGTAGGGTATTGGCAAGATGTCTCATTTCATCTGGGCTGGCAGCAAGTTCCCTGAGCCCATTGCCTGCACTTTTGTGTTCTCTTGCTGATGGGGAAAGGTGAGACGGTGCATGCAGCCCCATCATGGAGTCCTGCTTCACTTTGCAGGCTCCAATCTCATCATCTCCTGGATTTTTGTCAGGCTGTGTTTCATACAGAAGAGTTGAGAGTTGTAATGGTGGAAGCAGATGTGCGTTTGGGCTCAAGAAACTGGCCGAAGTAGTAACAGAGACCCTGTGAAGGTTGGAAGCTTGTGTGTGAGGGAAATGGGGGAGAGGTCTGTGTAGGGGAAGGGAACAACTTGGACAGGATTGGAGCCTTAGGTTTCTGAGGCCTAAGGAGTGGAGTTTAAGGTATTGGGCCAGGGGAAGCTACACATGCTAGCCACCAAACAGGATATCTGGGATCTATGGGTACACAATGCAATGCCAAGACCTTCAGAAAGCCTGTGGGAAGACATACTTCCTCGGGGCCAGGAAGTCTTTTGCATAGAAGCCAGGGGAACCTTTTCTTGGGGCCAGTCAGCATGTGGACAGTTGTCAGTGCCAATGCAAGCCACAGTTGCCTCTTGCAGGTGGATATCTAATGGGGTGAGACCCTCTGCCTGCAGCATATGTCCAGGTTGAAGTCCTTGGAGTTCTAGGGAAGAATCTCTGTGCACCCACCCCATCCCCAACTCTCACCACAACCCCAGCCCCTCATCACCCATCTTCCAAGAACTCTGAGCTAAAGGCTACAACTCAGCTCAAAGCTTTTGTAGTCAGTTTTAGACCAACTGTGCTGCCCCATACTAGTGCCACCTAGCAACCACCTGCAAAAATCTGAAACCAGCATAGAGGTGAGACCCCATCCTCTGGGCCTGTGGGGTCAACTAAGCACTCAGTTCCTGGCCTTTCAATGGTAGGTGGTTTTGACCCAAATGCTTCATACAATAATAGGTCCTGGTTGTTTAAAGAGTTCCCCATCTGCTCCCTACTAAACACCAACAGTGACCTTGACTCTGGCACCTAACATGCTGGCCCACTGATTTCAAAAGGCCCCAGACCAAATACCCTATACCTAGTGAATCAATTCTCCAAACAGGACCCTTGGTTCCCACCATGACAGGATTGTTGTTCTCCAGCTCATGCTCTCTCCAGCAATTCAGGAAAGACAGCTTTACAGCTCCCCACCCAGGCTCAGTGGCATGGCTCATCCACACGTGCCACACTGCAAGTTTATTAAGCTCACTCAGTTTAAGTGGGTAAAGCTGCTCAGGCATGTCACAGTGCCTGACTCATCCATTCTCCACTGTTTAGGCTGAGAAAATACCCTATGGCTTGAAGTGGGACTACTAGCCTACAGGCAATTTGGGTGAAGACCAGACACCTTTTGTCATGTGATCACTTCTTCACAGGTCCTGTGGGACGCAGCCAAACTCCTGCAGACTTTGCTATGGCATCCTTTCAGTCCGTGCACAGTTGTCCCTAGTTGTCTCTCCCACTTACCTTCTTGCCAATTGTCCTTCCATTTCCTATCTTTATTTCTACAATGCTCTGCAACACCAAATTTCTTTGACTTTACTGTCACCATGGAAGTTGTACAGGTCCCTTGCTCCCACCCAACTCCCACCCTCACACACACACTGCATGCTGTGCAATAGCCTAGGCTTTCTCCTTCACCATCACTGCAGTGCCTTTTCTTTATTTCACATTTATTTTATGTGTTTGAGAGGCAGAGTTACAGAGAGAGGGAGAGAGACTCCCCATCTGTTGGCCCACTCCCAAATGGCTGAAATGGCTAGACCTGGGCCATTTCAAAGCCAGGAGTTTCCTCTGTGTCTTCTGTGTGGGTGCAGGTGCCTAAGAATTTGGGCCATACCACAGTATTTCCTCAGAGCATCAGCAGGGAGCTGGATTGGAAGTGGAGCAACTGGGACTCAAACTAATGCCCACATGGTATGCTGGCACCACAGAAAGATGCTTAAACTATTATGCCACAGCACCACACCTCTATTGATTTTTAATGTGTACAGATGAAGTTAGTAAATAGCATATGCATATTAATATGTGCAAATGCTATAGGCTTAAAATGTTTGCCATTCATGAGCTTAATCTGGAAAGCCTGAAAAGCTCTGGCCTTTCAAGAGTACATAGAACAAATTCAATTTGTTTGCCTCTAGCCCCCAAATGTAAAGAAAATAACTTCCTCAGCTCCAATGGCCTTAGCTGATTGACCTTATCTCTAGACTTCCTCCACAGTCACACACATGTTAAGACTCTTTTAGAAATGACTTTGGTCTCCATTATTACAGTGTTGATTTTCTTTTTTTTAACATATACTTTATTTATTTGAATGGTAGAATGATGAAGGGGATAGAAAGGAAATGAGAAAGAGATTTCCAACCACTGATTCATTCCCGAAATGGTCGCAACAGCAGGGTTTGACCAGGCCAAAGCCAAGATCCTGGAACTCCATTCAGGTCTCTCCATTGGGAGCCATGGCCCAAGGATTTGGCCATATTTCACTGCTTTCTCCAACATTCACAGGAAGATGTACTGAAAGCAAAGCAGCCAGTGCTAACACTGGAACTATGACATGGGATGCCAGCACTGCAGATGGTGGCTTAACTTACTGCACTACACCACTGTCCCATGAAGCCTGTTTTTGTTGTCATCCTAAAACCTGAGCTGCTCCAGAGGGCCACTATGGCTCATTCAACACTGCATTTCCAAGGCTGGGACAGCTTTAGGGACACATCTCTAATGGACATTTCTGTTCATTCTACCAGCCATAACTGAGCACATGCAAATGTGCCATACTCTGAGTTGGAGCTGTAATTGAGCCAGTGGCTTGCTAGAGGAGATAGACATCACACAAATTACTGCATGAAAAGGTGTATAATTATTACTGTTTGGAAAAGAAGTCCAGGTTTTCTGAAAGAGTAAATCAAGGGGGCCCAGCGTGCTTCCAGGTTGGGAAGATTACATGTGGGATCTGCAAGTCTTTTAAGAACAAGCAGTACTAATATCAAGCTCTGGGGTCTGTACTGTCTTAGGCAGAGTGAAGACTCAATGCACAAGTCCTGCCCCTCAATATGACTGGTAGAACAATACTTCAGGTGGGGCTGGGGTGAGACAAAAATGGAGGAAACGGAGGTGGACCATGACTGGATCTGATGACTTTACATGATCATATTAATTATTTGGATTTTGTCTTAAGACTGAAGAATAGAAAGTGTTTGATTAGGAAATTGCTATATTGTTTTAAAATGTTCATATGAGCTCTAGAACTCATCCAGGGTGGGAGGTGAGTGGCAGCTCCTAGAAAGAATAGGGGTTCTTTCTGAGCTGAGAGTGGGGTGGAAGCTCCTGGCTGGCTCCCTTCATCCCATGGAAGAGTTTAGAAGAAACAACAGATGGCACAACTACTTCCTTAACACATATAAACTTTCAAGGTGCGTGTGTGCGTGTGTGTGTGTGTGTGTGTGTGCACGTGTGCACGTGTGCATGTGTGTCTCTTCCTACTCCTTTAACTGGTTCATTCACTCATTTATCAGGTAACTTTTGATGTGGCTTTACTTTGACAGCACTGTTCTATGCATGAGACAGACATAGATTGTGCTTGTGGGAGTTCATGGTCTAGAGGGGATAATTATTAAATAAGAACAGAATTCATTATTGTAATTGATCACAGAAGCATCTGGATCTCCTAACTGGATACCATGTGAAATCCTTTATAAAAATCTCCATGAGTCAGTTCTGGCTGTTATAACAAAATACCATAGACTGGGTGGCTTAAGAAATAGATAATTATCTCACAGCTGTGGAGACTGGGAAGTACAAGGTCATGATGTTGGCAGATTCTGTTCCTGATAAATTATTGCTCCCTGGCTTGCAGACAACTGCTTTCCATGTCCTCATGGGGTACAGAATAAACCATTGTCTCCATTGTCCTCTCACAAAACCATTAATTTCATCATGGTGCCTCCATGATTTCATCTAAAACTAATTATCTCCCCCACAAAGGCCTCGATACCAAACAGCATCCCTGTTTAGGTTAGAAGTTTAACATGAATATTGGTGGTAGGCAAAGTTGTATTTCACGGTAGTAGTACCTCATTTTATGTTCTTAACCACTGCATTATATTACTTTTGAATAATTCCAATAATACATAATTAAAAATCTAAAGAATGCTAAAAAGTATACAGAAACAACTAAAGCCCCCTCCCAAACTAGAAATCATCTAACTTCTCTCAAATTTTCAAGAGTTAAAATTCATAAAACTAAGATTTTAGAATCTTAAATTGTATCAAAATGTATTTGAAAGAATACATGTTTTTCTCATATGACAAACCAGCATATACTCTCAATGGATCAAAATATGGATGTAGAAATCATATCAGATAATTTTATTTTCAACACCTAGTTGTAACCTCCTGCCATAACAGCATGACAGCAGGAAATATATGTTTGGGGCAACTGGGCAGAAAATTTCAAATCAGGTAATATAGCTTTTTTGGGAAATTCTGGGAAAACAGCTTCCTACTGCACAATGGACTGGATTTCAGGCACAACTTGTCAGTACAGAACTGCAGAAGCTGTCAAATTTTGAGGCAGCTAATATATCTCTAATCTGTACAGGAAATAAGTTAAAGAGGGGGAAACATCAAAGATGAAAGCTTGAGTCCCTACAAGTCCATGATCAAGGGGTGGATGAGCATGGATCAGGTGAACAACAAGAGGCTCAATGGAGTAAACTTATTGGGATGGAGGAGAACAGCTAGATTACAAGCTATTTAGTTTAGGGATTACCTGAAGTCTAACCCAACAAAGACATTGTTAACATATTGTTAACACTAAAGGCATCTAAATAAGATCACAGAAGTTTTTATATTAGCAGTAAGCAGACTTATTTTATAACTTACTAAAATACTTTGGAAATCAACACTAAATAAGCCCAGATTTGTTCAGTCAAGATGGCTTATAAGAACAAATGTAAACACAGGAGGCAAAGAAAGCTGTCTATTCCCTTTGGTTATGCTGGAGTAGCACTGACCAGCCTTCCCACTTAAAGCATATATAATCCTGGATTAATGGTATTAAATTGCCCTTTAAGGTATTAGATTTGTAACCTAGAAGAGACACACAAGTTTCTAGAAAAACTATGTGTTTCAACTCACACCAGAAAAAGTATGCATTCTGAATAGGCCTATATCTTAAAGGAAATGAATAAAGTGGTGTGTGTTTTACATTGGTTAAAATGCCTACATCCTATATTGGAGGGTCTGGAATTCAATATATTGCTCCACTCCCCGTCATGGCTTCCTGACCTTTCCAAGTGTAGGTAGTAAACTGACAAAGGAGTGAATGCAAAATAATGGATCAGAGATAATCTTGCTACAAACATTGACCATATAATTCAATGAAAATCTATCCAAGAAAATAATTTTGTAGAAAAATTTAGGTAATATTGGGTGTGATGTTGAGTTTTTGAGGCAACACTGAAGGCATAATATGTGAAATAAATGATTACTAACTGGACATTATGAAAATGAGAAACATCTCTTCTGACAGACAATGTCATGGAAAAAGGGTCAAAACTGAGAGAAAATACAAAAGTCATTTATGATAAAGAATATATGCATTATCCAAAATAAAAAAGCAACTTTTACAATCAATGAAATGAAAATGTGCTGGTGTCATGGCTCACTAGGCTAATCCTCTGCCTGCGGCACCAGCACCCCAGGTTCTAGTCCCAGTTGGGGTGCCGGGTACTAGTCCCGGTTGCTCCTCTTCTAGTCCAGCTCTCTGCTGTGGTCCAGGAGGGCAGCGGAGGATGGCCCAAGTACTTGGGTCCCTGCACCCACATGGGAGACCGGGAGGAAGTACCCAGCTCCTGACTTTGGATCGGCACAGCACACCATCAGTAGCGGCCATTAGGGGAGTGAACCAATGGAAGAAAGACCTTCCTCTCTGTCTCTCTCTCACTGTCTATAACTCTCTCTCTGTTTCTCTCACTAACTCTGCTTGGCAAAAATAAAAATAAAAAAAGAAATGAAAATGAAAATGAAGGCGGATTTAAATATGCCTCCAAAAAGGAATTATGTGCACACTGAGTAGACCTGAGATGAGTAGGAGTACCCTGGAGTACTGGAGCTGAGAACTGGTCAGGACATGCATGGAAAATGACCACTGGATCCAGGCAGAGGAGTTGGCAGTGGAAAGAGTTCTAAATTTTTTGAATGGGGGGCATATTTATTTTCTCTTCACCCTTCAACCAGGTTGTGCATCAGCTAGATGGGACAGCCCCATTTTACCAGAATAAGGCTGCAGCAGCCCAAGCATATCTGGTGAATTTTGTCAGAATGTGAAATCCATAATCCACACTGACTTTGAGTGCAGGAACACTAGCTGGCAGAGGGCAATGTGCCCACTTAACTCTGGGAACAGAGGCCATGTTGCTTCACTCCTGGATCAGGGACCTATATCAGGTATGGGGTGGCTCTCTGGATGGGGAGGCTTGCAGGGTAGAGTGGATTCCATGAGGCCTGTGACTGCAGGAATACTGCACCCTGTGACTGTGGGAATGCTGTGACTGTGCAATAGGTGGGGGGATCAATAAGTTAACAGGGTGTGGCTGGGTCTTTGGGCAATTACCAAGTCCAATTTCAGAAGTTTAGAATTCACACAGTGCTGGGAATGGACAATGAAGACGGCTCAACGTTCACACTACAGAATGCACAGATTATGTAGTTCATGTACCTTAGTGATGGGGGTGCAGGCACAAAGGGGTCACCTTGGCAAAAAGAAGGGCAGAAGCATGATCACACAAGCCAGGGTAATGAACTCTTCAACCTCACTTGTTACAAAGAGCTATCACTGAATTCTGCCCCAACCACAAATGTTGGCCAGAGCTCCTGCTCCACCTAGTACACACTTCTGGATATCTCCCAAATTTCTGGCATCAAACTTTGCCTAGAGGCACATTTCCAAAAACAAAGACTTCAGAGGAAATATCAACAACTGCTTATCTAGATTCATAAAAATTAGAATAGAAATACAAGAAACATGAATAAGGAATACAATCTGGTTCCAAAAAGGAACATCATAAGACTTCAGTATTAGACCGTGAACATGAGGAAACTGATGAAATGCATGCAAATGGAGTCAAAAGATTGAAAGATAATTCAAAAACAGAGGAGAAATTACATCAGCTAAATCTGTGAATTATATGGATGAGGAATTCGGCTAATAAGATGTTAAAAATCTAACAAATATTAGAAATGAAGAATTCAGCATGTCAAAGAGAAAACACCGGGAAAGCCTGAAAAACAGACTCAGTGAGGCTGAAGAAGAGCTGAGCTGGAAGACAACATTTCTGAAATCTCTCAGACAATAAAGCACAAGAAAAAACTGGGGGAAAAAAGTGTTTGTGATTTATGGGGCACCATCAAGCAACAAAGTACACATTTCTTGAGCATTCCTGAAGGGGTGGACAGGCAGAATGACTCAGAAAACATATTTAGTGAAATAAAAGCAGAATGTTTCAAAATTTCTGTAATTTGCACAATGACATGGACAACCAAGAACAGGAAGCACACAGAAGCCCATGCATCCAGATCAGAGTAGATCTTCAACACTATACATTATATTCAAACTTTCAAAATTAAAACACAAAGAAACTGAATTGTCCTAACATGTGCTAGAGAACTGCCAGATTATCTTAATTTTTATAAACATTTATTTTATTTATTTGAAAGAGTTACAGAGAGAGGTAGAGACAGAGAAAGATGTCTTCTATCTGCTAGTTCACTCCCCAGATGGCCGCAACAGCTGGAGCTGCACCAATCCAAATCCAGGAGCCTCCTCCAGGTCTCCAATGTGGGTGCAGGGGCCCAAGGACATGGGACATCTTCTACTGCTTTCCCAGGCCACAGCATAGAGCTGGACTGGAAGAGGAGCAGCTGGGACCAGAACTGGCACCCATACTGGATTCCAGTGCTTCAGGCCAGGGCTATAACCCGCTGCACCACAGCACCAGCAGATTATCTTTAAAGGATCTCTATTTAGATTGACAGTAGATTCCTCATCAATAATTTTACAGGTGAGAAGAGATGGAGTGATAGTTCAAGTCTAAAAAAAGAAGAAACTGTCAACCTAAAATGCTATACACAGAAAAGCTCTCATTTATAAATGAAGATGAAATAAAGACCTTCCAGAACAAACAAATTGAATTTGTCATGGTTGATCCAGACTTACAAATCATAGTTAAGGTTGTCTTACACACAGAAATAGATATAGTTTCTTGGAAGAATTTGAAGGTAGAAAAATCTAATAATAGTATAAAGGAGATCCAAAGTAGATAACATGAATATATACAGAAAAATGACAAGACCAAATCACCACTTATCAATAATAACCTTGAATGTAAATGGACTGAACGCTCCATTTTAAATATAAAGACAGGGTGCTTGGATTAAAAAGCCAGATCCATTTATATGCTGCCTACAAGAAACATACCTCACAAACATACACATACTAAAAGTGAAAGGATGAGAAATGATGCTCCATGCAACTGTAAATCAAAAATGAGCAGGAGTAACTCTTTTAATATGAGACAAAATAGAATTTGAAACTAGAACTGATAAAAGAGGGAAAAGCAGTCATTATGTCATGATAAAAAGATCAACTCAACAGGAAGATGTGACTATACTATGTGAATATCCACTCAATGCCAGAGCACCCAGTTACTTACAACTAATGTTAATAGACTTAAGGGAAATAGAGGCTCCACGGTGATAATAATGGAGGGCTCCAACACCTGAGTTTCATTGTGCATAGATCAACAAGGTGAAAAATCAAAAAGCAAAAGATAATCTACACTATAGACAAAATGGATCTGATATCTAGAATGTTTCATCCAACAGCCACAGAATACAGTTTTCATCTGTAAATTGAACATTCTATAGGATAAACTCTATACTAATAATGCAAATCTCAATTTTTTTACATGAAGTCACATCATGTATCATTTCTTATCACAATGAATGAGGCTGGAAAATACTAAAATAAGACACTCTAGAAAGTATAAAAACACTGACCAGTGCCATAGCTCAATAGGCTAATCCTCCACCTGCAGCGCTGGCACCCCGGGTTCTAGTCCTGGTCAGGGTGCTGGATTCTGTCCTGGTTGCCCCTCTTCCAGTCCAGCTCTCTGCTTTGGCACAGGAGTGCAGTGGAGGATGGCCCAAGTCCTTAGGCCCTGCACCCACATGGAAGACCAGGAGAAGCACCTGGCTCCTGCCTTTGGATTGGTGTGGTGCGCTGGCCGTAGCGCGCCGGCCATAGCGGCCATTGGAGGGTGAACCAACGGTAAAGGAAGACCGTTTTCTCTCTCTCTCTCACTGTCCACTCTGCCTGTCAAAAAAATAAAATAAAAAAAGAAAGTATAAAAACACATCATGGCTGAACAGAAAGCTCCTGAATAAATAAAGGGTCATAGAAAAAAAAAAGAGAGACATTTTAAAATTCCTTGAAATCAATGTCATAAAATAGCATAGCAAATATTTGTGATACAGCAAAAACAGTATTAAGGGGAAAGATTATAGCCACATCAAGAATTTGGAAATACATCAAGTATATAACCTAAGAACAAATCTCATGGACATGGAAAAATAAGCACAAATCAGACAAAAATAACAAAAATTAGAGAAAAAATTTTAAAAAGTGGAAACCAAAAATGATGCAGAAGATCAGTGAAACAAAGAGTCTGTCCTCTGGAAAAAAAAAAATAAGCAAAATCAATAAAGCGCTGGCCCAACTAATGAAAAAAGGCAGAAGACCCAAATTAATAACAATGGAAATGTAAAAGAGTTCTTTTAACTGATGGTACTGAAACAACAAGAATCATTAAAATCATTACAAATAGCTACATGGCAGCAAGTTGGAACACCTAGAAGAAATGGATAGATTTCTGGGTACATATAATCTACCAAAATTGAGGCATGAAGACACGGAAATTTTGAATAGACAAATGACCAAGACGGAGGCTGCATCAGTAATAAAGACCCTCCCAACAATGAAAAGCCCAGGACTGGATGGCTTCCGTGCTGAATTCTACAAAACTTTTAAAGAGCTAATTTAAATTCATCTTAAACTATATAAAACAGTTTAAAAGGGAAGGAATCCTGCCAAACCTCTATCAGGGCAGCATCATCATAATTCCAAAACTGGAAAAAGATACAATAAAAAGAGAACAATAAACTGATACACCTGATGAACACTGGCACAAAGTTCCTCAACAAGATCCTAGCTAACAAATCCAACAACAAATCAAAAAGATCATCCACCCAGAGCAAGTGGAGTTTATCCCAGAGAAACAAGTATATAAAAATGGTTCATGACACAGAAATCAATAAGCATGATGCATCTCATTATCAAATTGATGAATAAGAACTACAGGGTTATCTCAACAAACACAGAGAAAAGCATTTGATAAAATACATCTTCCTTTCATGATAAAAAACCTTAAGCAAAATGAGTACAGAAGAAACAAAACAGCCTGCAACACATTGAATGGGAAATAATTGGAAGCATTTCCATTAATATCCGGAACCAGAAAAGTATGCCTACATCCACCATTGCCATCCAATATAGTTTTGGATTTGGCTACATTGGAAAACAAAAACAAATAAAAGGGATACCATCGAATTATCCCCGTTTTGTTGTTGGGAAAACAAAAGAATCCACTAAGAGAATTTTGTAACTCAGAGTGTGGTAAAGTTGCAAGTTATAAAATCAATACTCAAAAATCAATAATATTTGTATAAACAAACAATGCCATTGCTGAAAAAGAACTTCTAAGATCAGTCCAACTCACAATAGAGATAAAAATTAAAATAGCTTGGTATAAATTTAACCAAGATGTGAAAGATCTCTACAATGAAAATTACAAAACATTAAGGAAATAAAAGACACAAAAAATGAAAAAAATTTCTATGTGGATTGTAAGAATTCATATCATCAAAATGCCCATAATACCCAAAGCATTTTACAGACTTAATGTAATCCCAATCAACATACCAAGGGCATTCTTCATATATCTAGTTCAAAAATCCTAAAACTGATATGGAAATATAAGAGGCTCCAAATAGCTAAAACAATCTTAAACACCAAACAAAGCCAGAGGCAAAATATCAGACTTCAAGACATATAGGATAGTTGTAATGAGAACAGCCAGAGTGGTAGAAAATATTTATTACCCATACATATGAAGAAAGATTAACATCCATGATAAATAAGCAGCACAGGAAATTCAACAACAACAAAATAAACAACACAGGTAAGAAATGGGTGAGGGACATGAAAAGACATTTTTCAACAGATGAAATACAAATGGCCAACAGACTCATGAAATGCTCAGGATAGTTATGCAAATAAGACACAATTATGTATCATGTCACCCTGATTAGAATGTCTATCTTCCACACAATCAAAAATTCTGCTGAGGATATGGAGATAAGTGGACTCTAATACCCTGTTGGTGGGCATGTAAACCATTATAGAAGACATTATGAAGATTTCTAAGAAATCTACAGATGGACCATATAACACAGCCATCCCACTCCTGGGAATTTACCCAAATGAAATGACATTGGTATAAAAAAGGGCTTTCTGTACCCGATTTTTATAGCACTCTATTCACAATATCTAATATATGGAATCAATCTTCATGTCCATTAATGGATGACTGGATGAAGGTGGAATAGGGAATGATGTACCACACTTGATTAGGGATTAATAGTTAAAAAATAAAAGGGTAGGCAGTGTACTGTAAGGGCAGAATTAGAAACTGCAGGACTGGTACCGGCATCCTGTATAGGGAGCAAATGAATTCCTGGGTGCTCCACTTCTAATCCAGATTCCTGCTATTGACCCTAATGAAGTAGCAGCGAATGGCCCAAGTCATTGGTTCATGGCAACAATGTGGGAGATCTGGAAGAAGTTCCTGGCTCCTGGCCAGAGAGAGAGATGTACATTAAATATTGTCCTAAGTCTGTAAGAAAAAGTTAAAAATTTGGTGGAGTAATAATAGAGAAATTAGCAGACATAAAGGTATTTGGTGAAAAATAGTTCATTACAGCAAAGTTCAACATATTTTTTAGGGCCTGGTGCTGTGGTGTAGTAGGCTAAGCCCTGCCTGTGGTACTGGCACTCCAGATGTGTGCTGGTTCATGTCCTGGCTGCTCCTCTTCCAATCCAGCCTTCTTCTATGGCCTGGAAATGCAGTAGAGAGAATGGGCCAAGTACTTAGGTCCCCCAACCTGCGTGGGAGTCCCAGAAAATCTCTGCCCTTGGCTTTGGATTGGCCCTGTTCCAGCTGTAACAGCGATTTGGGAAGTGAACTAGTGGATTAAAAAACTTTCTCTCTTTCTCTCCCTCTATCTGTATGTAACTAAAGTTACCTCTAAAATGAATGAAAATCTTTTAAAAATATTCTTAATTGGAGTCCCTTAAATCATGATGAGATGTTTCCGTTTTACATGGTATATTACAGGAATTATAGCAGTGTCTAAAATGCATGATAGAAAATTTCATACACAAGTGGTAAAGATCTGGAAAAGGTAAAATGTGTTCATTGGAAAGGAAGAATGAATACAACTGACCTAAGACTCTGAAGTATATACATAAAATATTCCAGATCTTACAGAACTTTGAGCAAATTGATGAACTAGCAATGAAAATGTAAACCAACATTGGCATGGGATCATAGTATCACCCCCGTCTTACTAGGATGTTAGTGATACACAGGTTATAGCAATACTTTTTAAAAAATAAAAATAAAAAGTGATACATCTGTTATAAAAACATGTGTGTGATTACTGACAAAAATGAAAATGGACATACACATTATGAAATAAGATATGATTACTGTGAGAAGTAATAAGTAATTTGAAAGGGGAAGTAATGGTTTGAAAAACACAAAGTTTTTATCAATAACAGAAGTTATTGAGAAATAGTTCAACACAATTTCATTAATATTAAAAAATATGAAAAAATCTCAGAAATTCAAATAATACAAAGATCACGTTATGTTCTACAATATATGAAAGGATAGATTTACATATTCTGAATTGCAGTGTGGAAGTTTTAAAATCAAAGGCAAAATTTAGAGTTTCATAAACATGCAAAAAGTATAAAACATGTTACCTGCTAAATGAAATAACATGACTGTGAGAAACTGTGTACATGACAGTTTTCAGAAAACCTACAGATTTTGTGTTGATGCCTTCAAAAGAAGCTAACCAAGCTAAGCACATAGTGTTTGGCTGGCTCAGACTAAGATATTAAAAATATACACTGATGGGACTGATTCTGTGGCATAGTGGTTAAAACTGCTGCCTGCAGTGTTGCATTCCGTATGGGCACCAGTTCATGTCCCAGCTGCTCCACTTCTATTTTTTTTATTATTTATTTATTTATTTATTTATTTTTTGACAGGCAGAGTGGACAGTGAGAGAGAGACAGAGAGAAACGTCTTCCTTTTCCGTTGGTTCACTCCCAATGGCTGCTGCGGTCAGTGCACGGCACTGATCTGAAGCCAGGAGTCAGGTGCTTCTCCTGGAATCCCATGCGGGTGCAGGGCCCAAGGACTTGGGCCATCCTCCACTGCACTCCCGGGCCACAGCAGAGAGCTGGACTGGAAGGGAGCAACCAGGACAGAATCCGGCACCCCGACCAGGACTAGAACCCAGTGTGCTGGTGCCACAGGTGGAGGATTAGCCTATTGAGCCATGGTGCTGGCCCTAGCTGCTCCACTTCTGATCCAGCTCTCTGCTATGGCCTGGGAAAGCAACAGAAGATGGCTCAAGTCCTTGGGCCCCTGCACCCACGTGGGAGACCAAGAAGCTCCTGGCTCCTGGCTCCAGCAATCACAGCCAGTTGGAGAGACAATTAGTTGATGGAAGACCTCTCTGTCTGCCTCTCTTCTCTCTGTGTAACTCTAATCTTCAAATAAATATGTGTGTGTATATATATATATATATATATACACACACATATATATACACACACACACACACACTGGTAATAGATATAATTGAAAAAGTTAAGCAATTGTGAAAAGCCTATTATTATCACTGTAAGAAAAAATGAATAACTTGGGAGTAAAAATAAAAATAAGTTAATATAGACCAAATGACAGAAGCACAGACCATTTCAATTGAATTGAAAAAGAATGTTAAAAAAATCCAATATAGTTATAGCAAACATAGTACCATCTATCACAGAAGTAAAGTAAGCAGCCCAAAGAATGTGTTCTGGTGCAGTGGATTAAGCCACCAATGGGCATGCCCTCATCAAACATTGTGGTGCTGGGTTAGAGTACCATCTGTTCTGCACTACTGATCCAGCTTCGTGCTAAAGTACCTTGGAGGCAGAAGATAATGACCTAAATAATCGGTTTCCTGCCATCCTCATCAGTGGCCCAGATGGAGTTCCTGGATCCTGACTTAGGCTTGGCTTGGCCCCAGTTGCTGTGGCAATTAGGTGGGCAACAAATACATGGAATTTCCCTCCTCTTTCTTTTCTACTTTTCAGTTAAAATAAAACTTTAAAGAAGCTAAAAGTCTTAACTCTGTAGAAGTATGCCACTTTCAATAATAAATGGTAAATTTAGATCCCCAGAATCATCAACAAAATCTGCGGAATGTTACATATAAAGGGTTAATGGCCAGGTCTTGCCTTAAATTTCTCCGAAAAAATATGTACACAAAGTTGTGAGGTAAAGTTACAATTTCACAGGGTTGATAACATCACAATGAGTGGTAGGTAAAATGTCAAAGGCAGAATCACAAAATGATAAGGGGATGTAAAAGTAATAAAATATATATTGTGATCTCTGTGAGAAAAATAAACAATTTGTAAGCACAGTGGGCTCTGACTTTCTGGTTAAATGGGTCAAGATACCACCTGTGATGCTAACATCCCATATGGGCACCAAATGCTCCACATTTGATGCAACTGTCTGCTAATGACCTGGGAAAAGCAGTGGAAGATGGCCTAAGGGCTCGGACCCTTGCCACCCTTGTGGGAGACCCAGATGAAACTCCTAGACTTCAGCCTGGATCAGACTTGGCTGTTCCAGCCATCTAGGAAGTGAACCAGCAGTTGGAAGATCTCTCTCTCTCTCTCCCTCTGTCCTTCCTTGTAGCTCTGATTTTTAAATAAGTAAAACTTTAGAAAAAGGAATGAGGTGTGAAAAACCAATGTCGGATAAGGTGCTAAAAACAATCCATTATAATTGCATTAAAAGGGGAAAATAAATTAAATCTTCTCCAGGAAACATAAATTAAGGATGTATGATGGTGCAGCAGGTTAACGCCCTAGCCTGAAGCTCTGGCATCCCCTATCAGTGCCGGTTCTAGCCCAGGCTGCTCCTCTTCTGATCCAGCTCTCTGCTATGGCCTGAGAAAGCAGAAGAAGATGGCCCAAATCCTTGGGCCCCTGCACCCATGTGGGAGACCCAGAAGAAGTTCCTGCCTCCTGTCTTCAGATTGGTGCAGCTCTGGCCTTTGCAGCCATCTGGGGAGTGATCCAGCAGATGGAAGAACTCTCTGTCTGTCTCTCTCTACCTCTCTCTGTAACTTTATCTTTCAAATAAATAAAATAAATATTTTTAAAAAAAGGATATATGACACCACTTACCTGAAAAACAATAAAGAAAACATGACACATATATTCTAAATAACTCTTTGAAATCAAAGGTAAAGTTTCATAAAAAATGAGAACAAGCAAAAATATGTTACTAAAAATCTGTGTGCATGCTAGCTTAAGCATTATTACTGTGTGAAGAAATGAGTGATCTGGTAAGAGTCATAACAAAGTCACAACCAAATGTAAAGGCAGTTGCTGAAAAAAAATCATTAAAATTACAATTAAAATGGGAAAAATAAAGGGAAGGTAAAAAAAAACATTTCCTTGAAAATAATCATAAATGAAATATGACAGTACATGGGCTACAAAATTAGGTATTTTAAAAACCATAGGAAAATGCAAAGTCCCCCAATAATTGAGAAAAGACTTAAAAAATTATCATCAAGAAAAGGTGAATGATTGGTGGGACCCAAGATGGCTCTAACATTTGTGTAAATGAAGATTGTCAGGACAACTTATAGTTTTGATGTAAATGATGATATTATATTGAAAAAGGATATTAATGATACACGGATAAAAGACATGACATCAAAGACAAAACTAAACAATTGGAAACATTAAGAAATACAAATATGGCATAAATACACAATGGACTACTACTCAGGAAAATTATGTAATTCCATCTTTTATAACAAAATGGATGCAACCTGAGACCATGACCATTATGCTTAGTGAAATAACCCAGTGACAAATACGGCAATATATGTTTTCTCTTATATGTGATATGTGATAGTTAATACAGAATACAAAAAACATAATACACAAAAATGAAATTGAAAACATGATATAATCATTGTTTATAGCCCTTCTATATGGTCCTATGGAATAATCTTTTTTCTACTTTTTACTTGTTGAACATTATGGTTAGTGGTACATTAAGTCTGTGATTATAAAGTAAATTTTAATTGTTATTGCAAAATTTAAAAAGGAAAGAAAGGAGGGGGAATAGAGGGAGAGGGAAAATTGTGGTCATCTTCCTGGAATTCTATCAACAAACTACATGAAATCTGTTCTCTTTAAAGTAATATATGTTTAAAAAGAAATAAAATTCATTTATAATTACTCTAAGAAATGAATAATTTTAGATGAAAAGGGGATACAAGACATTACACTAAAACAGACAAATACAAGTACATTGAAAAAAGGAAAAATATATTTCAGGAAAGATAAAGACCAAATAACTTACCACAATAATCTTATTTTTGTTTCTTAATCAGATTTATCTTATAGAAAATATGTATATAGGACTATTCTATCAAAACTTTCAAAAACTGAAGTCTCAAATAATCAGAAAATGTAAACATTTGTTAACTGCAAGAATGAATTATCAGAATTATCAGATGAATCTAGGATGTCTCTGAAATATGTGTCCATGATAGTTGCCAGCAAAAACCATAGTATTAGGATGGTGTCGATCTCATAATGAAAAAGCCAACCATGATTATCGTGCATTCATAGTGCTAGGAATGTCATACAATACCAAGTCAGAGATATATAGGTGTTAACTATAAACTCAAATGCAAAAGCAAATAAGAAAAGATATTATGAAATAATATATATTATGATTACTATGAAAAAAATGAATAGTTTTCAGTAGCAATGATAGAATGACAAGAAGATAAAGAATCTGTTGAAAACTAGACTATTGGGGCTGGCATTGAGACATAGTGGGTAAAGTCACTGTCTGTAGTGCTGGCATCCCATATGGGTACTAGTTCAAGTCCTCACTGTTCCACTTCTGATTCAGCTTTCTTTGCTAGGAAATCACTAGATGGAGGACCAATTCATTGGCCCTTGCACTCATGTAGGAGACCTGGAAAAGTCTCCTGGCCTGTGAATTCAATCTGGCTTGGCCTTGCAATTGTGGGCATTTGAGGAGTGAACTACGATGAAGATCTCTCTCTCTCTCTTCATCTCACTCTCATTCTTTGTCTCCCTCTTTGCCTGTAACTATGCCTTTCAAATAAATAAAATATATTTAAAATTATACTATCATAATTAATATACAAAGAAAAGTAAATGAAATTTTTTCATAAAATGTAAATCAAAGGGAACATCACCTACAAGAATAAAAACTCAGGTAAGATATCAGTGTTTAAAACTAACCTACTGACATTTTTCAAAAAATCAAAGGATATGTCACAGTTACATAAAATCACAATTACCAAGAAATATGTTACCTTGAAAAGGGTAATGACAGATTCTCCTAAAATGCCTCTGAAAAATGATGTATATGAAAGTTCCCAGAACTGCTTATACAATATTGTGGCCGCTGATAATCTCATAATGGAAACACTAGGCAAGATGGCATGAGGTTCACAGTGGTAGGATTTTCAGAGATTATATTATTAAAGATATACATAGGGGACAGTTACAAGAACAAATAGAAAAAATTAAATAAAGATGATGATGTTATGATATTAAATATACTGTAAGAAACAATAATTTCAGAAAAAAACAAAAGTAGAAAAACTAGTATGTTTAATTATTTGGCTGGAAACTATATGACTACAATTACCCTAAAAAGAAAAAAAATACAGAATGGAAATCAAAGATCAAACAAGCTAGCAGCAAAAATTCAAAGAAGGCAGTGTCTATACCTTTTCTAATACAACTCTCATACACTGATAGTAAATATACAGTCCCATAAAATTCCAATAAGTTAAAAATACGTTGCAGGGGAGCCAGCATCGTGACACAGGAGGTAAAGCTGCCATCTGTGAAACAAGCATCCCATGTTGGTGCTGGTTCCTGTCCTTGGTACTTCATTTCTGATCCAGCTCACTGTTAATGGCCTAAGAAAAGCAGAGGAAGATGCACCAAGTGATTGGGCCCCTGCCACTCATGTGGGAGATGGGAAGAAACTCCTGGCTCCTGGGTGCAGCCTGACTCACCCAGCTATTGCAGCAATCTGTAGCATAAACCAGAGATATCAGAGCTCTATCTCTCCTCTCTGCAGCTCTTTCAAGTAAGTGAACAAATCTTTAAAAAAGAAAATAAGAAAATGTGACCTTCAAAATGCATTACCTGGACAGTATGAATTATTAGGGACACCAAGATGTCTCAAAATATATGTATATGATTGTAGTCTGTACAACTTAAATGATTTTGTTTGAGTTCATGACCAAATAGTCACAATGGAAGGATAAACTTATATTAGGATATTAAAAAAAAAAAAAAACACAGGTAATGGTAATATGAAAGATGGAACATAAAATCATTGGATGTTTCATAAAATGAGAAAGATTGTGATTAATTGAATCAAAATGAGTAATATAGTGGGAGAAATAATGGACTGATAAAAGACATATGGAAAATTGGTGATAAACATATTATTATAAAACACTGAAAAAACTCCAAAGAAAAAGAATATCAAAGACAATGACAACAGAATAGTCTTCAACATCTTTAGCTTTCATAATTAAAGGAAAATTTAGAGTCCCATAAACATCCATAAAATGTAAAAAAATTATTACCTGGAAGTGGTGAATGATTACCACAGCCTAAGGTCTCTCTGAGAAACTGTACTTGAACATTGCCAGGACAACTTACAGAACTTTAAGGAAACTGATGACCTCACAATGTAAAACCCAAGTAAGATGGCCTCCATTTCATTGGGCAAATATTGACTTAAAGTAGGATTTTAAAGATACATGTAGGTGGTAGGTAGAAAGTCAAGGATGGGATGCTGTTACTGCAGGTGGTGGCTTTACCTACTAAGCCACTCGCTGGCCCCATAAATTTATTCTTAAGAGTAGAGCCCATATGCTTTCTAATCATACCCACATTCAGTTTCTCAGAGAGCATGCAGATATGTATATTACTAATTTAATTTTATATTTTTTATCTGTATTTGTGTACTATATCAATTTGGGTTCTTAATAGAGGTATTTGCATTAACAAGTATAATCTCCCTTACTTAGTCAATGGTAGATGTTAATCACATCTACAAAATATCTACATAACAACATCAATAAAAATGTTTGGCCAAACACAGCACAACAGTGCAACTAAGTTGACAAATTTGAGTTGTTGATTACAATAGTCTTCTTATCAATACTGAATCCATAACATATCCTTAGACCAAATGTAAACATCAAATAAAAAAGAGTTATTCTCACGTCAAATAATAAAATTATACTTAAAACCAAAAATGCTTGTCATTCGCCTTTATCTCATGGGAAAAACTTTATTTCCAGTTAGTGTACAAAACAAATGGGGAAGATCTAAGCAATATATTGCAAACCTCATTAAAGGTCATCTAAGAATGTGAGAGGTATACTGTACCAAGATTGAAGGCTTTCATTTGAGTACTTATGCTGTGATCTGGTGACCAGGGTAGGCTGGGAAACATTCTGATAAAAAAGACTCCTTATTGAGTTGTACCAGAGTTGCTACTGAGAAAGAAGACTGACAGTAGGTAGGCATTCAAGACGTAGCATATTTTTTACTGCTCAAACTATTTTAAATCTCTGAGTATTATACCTGATCTAATACATGGAGAAAATATGATCAGAAACATTGATAATTATAGTTTCTATGGTTGATTAGAAGATTGAAAACCGTAGATTTGTACCATGGATTTTTGAGAAGAATACATGAAATGTGCATATCAGAGTGGCTATAATGTGTGGTCTTTATAGTGCTTCCTAATAATGACTAGATAGCAACTATGAAAGAAGAAACAGTAAGCACCCATGTAGACAGAGTGAGGTGAGCCATTGGTTTCAACAGGCCTCTACCACTACCCAGTCCCATTTATTACACAGGGGACACAAAAACACAGTGACCATGGTGGCTCAAATGGAAAGTGATCATAGACTTATTAAACATAGATTTATTAGCATAGGCTAACTTTCAATAAGGACGACCCAGGTGCTGCCACTGCTGTTTAGACAATCTGCCAACCAAAGAGACTAACACTGATGCTATGCTTCACAATTTCATGAGGTGACCATCAAGGTAGTTGATGAAAACTGATCGATTTGATTGGAATCTCTGTATATATATATTAAATCAAAGTTTGCCCTGTCTTCTTGCAGTTCCTCAGTCATCACTACTATTTGAAGAATCACTGAGTTTTGTTTCCCAGACATGAGATTATAAATACAATGAGGTTATGCATACAATTTCCTAGGAATATAAATCTCATTGTACTTCAACTAACATGAGGCAGGTGACTAAATAATGGCATCCACTCTTTCTATCATACATGACACCATCCAGAATTTGTCATCCTAATAGAGCATCGACATGAATTCAGATGAAATGGTTCTGTGAGACTGAAAGGTGGCATCATCATGTGGGTCACTCTACATCTTTGAAATTAATGGATTTTCAAGGTACTGACAGGTTATTATGTAGAAGGAATTGGTCCATGAAATCAGAATGCATGAAGGCGTATCAGCTTATCATCATCATTCTTACATGGCATTTTTGTTCTGCTCTCCAGAATTTTAATTTATGTGGCCTAGATGTTCTCAATCCCAATGTAGGAATGCTCCTACAGGGACGGATGTAGGAGTTCAATGAATTTTAATGTATGGCTGCTGCCATGTCACTTTGAGCTCCCTTTTGTCTCAAAAGACTTACTGGCAAGAAACGCCTTTATCCTGGCAAAAGTAAAAGACTCTGAACATGTAATGGGTGGTGAAAAGAAGCATTTTCCTGACATGGGTTTCTGGGTATTTATAATCTTATCACAGGCCAAACAACTTTATTAACTTAAAATTAGCCTGTTTTAGATTATTGATTTATTGAATTTTGAGTTCTGTCTGTGGTTGCCTAATGTTTTACCAAATGATTTCCAAGGCCTCATAGAGCCAGTGGGCCATATGTTCCCCACTTCTGATAATAGGAAAGTATTGCTACATAATAGAGGCAAATATGTATATGTTGGGAGCTATGGTTGCACACTAGATTGACTTCTGCTTTTCCAAAGTCCAGTTGTAAGATATGTGGACTAATACATCAGTCACTTCCTTAGTGAGGAATGGTAAATCAGCCACTGAAAAAACTTAGTGATGAGAGTTTTCACAATCTCAAAGCCACTGTGGGTTGTAACATAATAGATTAATTTGTACAAACTCACATTTCATTGTATTGATGGAGCAAACCAGGAATTGGGAATACTTCTGTATAAGGAGTCTATAAGGCTTGTGGGTTATGTAATTTCTGTTATGACTTAACAACCCTGTTTTGTTAGCGTGAAACCAAGTGTACACAAAGTAAAAATGATCTGTCATAGCAGAATTTATCCCAACTGACATTTGGGCTATATGAATAGATTCACTGTAATACTATAAAGGCAACAGTACATAGATCATACCATAGATTTCTCAAGAAGGTATCTTTTGTTTATACTTAGAGTATAATTATTGTTATAAATTCTTTCTGTACCAACTAAAATTGGTAAATTAATTCATTTGGTGCCCACTTATTGAACACTTATATTTGTTAGATTCAATGGCAATCACAGGAAATATCTCCTTAAAGGATTCAAAAATACTTCTAAATAATCCTCAGATCTTACACTACCATAAAGATGACAGCTATAAATTCAGTGATCTCTGGGGACTGGTGCTGAGGCGTAGAAGGCTAAGGCTCTGCCTGCAGCACCAGCATTCCATATGGACACTGGTTCACATCCTGGCTGCTCCTTTTCTGATCCATCTGTCTTCCTGTGGACTGGGAAAGCATTAGAATATGACCCCAGTGCTCAGGCCCTGGCACGCATGTGGGAGACCCAGGACAAGCGCTTGACTCCTGGCTTTGGATCTTCTCAGCTCTGGCTGTTGTGGCCATTTGAGGAGTGAACCAGAGGAAGGAAGACCTCTTTCTATCACTCTCTGTAACTATACCTCTCAAATAAATAAAATCTTTAAAAAATGTTCTCTGAAGGGGAGGAGCCGAGATCCAGCGTGGCGCCAGCCATGACCTCCACTTCTGGCTTCCTGAACCTCTTGGGACCCCCCACTTCCGGCTTCCGGACCCCACTAGGAGGAGCCACACCATCACTACTGGCTCCCAGACATCTTACTTCCGGCCAGCCAAGGCTATCCATAGAACTTGTAGAACGTTTTGGGTGCACTCGGCATGAGTCTGGCCCAGGGGAGCAGGTCAATCAGCCGCCCCCCCCCCCGGCTCTAACGCTGCAGCCCTGGTCCCTAACCCCAGCAGCCCAAGGACATCTGCGAGGATCTGCGCGGCTCCCGGTGCCAGCTGCCCTGCCCCTCACATCCTCAGCTCCCATCCAAGCACCGGAGCCTGCAACAGAGGTCCATCCAGGTCTCCAGCAGGTGCACAGGGCCCGCCAGAAGCTCCATCGGGCTCTCCTAGGAGCTTCATCCGGGTCTCTAGCAGGTGCACAGGAACCCCGAGCTTTCACCAGGAGCTCCATCCAGGTCTCCAGCAGGTGCACAGGGCCATGAGCCTGCACCAGGAGCTCCATCCGGGTCTCCAGCAGGTGCACGGAGCCCGAACCTGCACCAGGAGCTCATCCTGGTCTCCAGCAGGTGCATGGGACCGGACCCTAGCCACCCCAGTTCAAGGCCATTTCCCAGATGCGACCCCGAGGCTGACGGGCGGGACCGTGGAAAAATCAAGAACCGTGGGAAAATTCAGGGACCCTGTGAAAAAACCAGGAGCATGGGAAATTTCCGGGTTGGCGCCTTCGGGCTCGGGGCGGGGAGTCCAGGGCCCGCCCGGGGTGGTCTCCGGGGAGCGCGCCTCCCGTGCACGCGTCCGGCGGACCGGAAGCCGCCCGCTGGGGGCCGCGTAGATGCAGCTGGCTGCGCTCTGGGTTCGATTCGGGGGTCGCCGAGCCGCAGCGAGGGTCCCTGCTATGAGGAGACCCGTCCCCTCTGCACGCGGAGTCCCGCGCCCCTCCCGTGCGCCTCCGTCCGGGTTGTCTACGCACCCATTAGGGAGTCTGCCGAGGTCGAAGAGGAGGTGAGTGACAGGTCGCGCGATCCCGGGTGCCGCCATGTTGGGGGGCGCTGGGGTTAGTAAAAGAAGCGCCCCGGAGGCCTTAAGCATGCGCACTGGAGACAGCCGCACCCAAGGGCGGAGACAGGCATAGCGCAAGCACGAACAGGCATTTTCTTCATTGCTCCGTTGCTAGGCATTCGGCGTTCCGAGGCGCTGGGACTTGGCGCACGCGCCGTCCGGCTTTCTCCCCGTCGCTAGGCAACCCGCGTAGCCGCGTTTGTGCCCGCTTGGGACTTTGCGCACGCGTGCTTCGGCCTTCTCGTTGCTAGGCAACCCCGCGCAAGCGCGCTCGCGTTCAGCCGCTGATCAGTTACCTCAGCAAATGCCACTGTGGTCCTGATGGGGGAACTGGGCGGCTCTGGCTCTAGTGATTGACAGGCGCGGGGCCGGCGCATGCGTACTGCGGCGTCTCTGTCAGCGCCCTGGCGGGTTAGCCAACCCATCATACAAGTGTTTGTTAACATCCCATAATAGAGGCCCGACGTAATTGTTTCCCCCTTCATGATTTATGCACGGCTTCAGATCACAACGCCAACACTTTCTGGAGGCCCCACTTCCCCTGGGTGCCGTTCGTGCTGCGAGGGCGGAGTCACCCCAGTGTGTGCCTCCAGTGCTTATTCCGACTTCTGACGGGGGCGGCAGCCATGTTGGAATCTGGCAGTGATAGGAGCAGCAGCTATATTGGTTGCTGGCAATTTCTCTTTCTCACAGAAACGGTAGCCATATTGGATTCCAATGTCATCTGACAGGAGTGGCAGCCATGTTGGATTCTGGCAATTTCTCGTCGTGACGGCCCCGAAAGCCATGTTGGATGCTGGGAATTTCTCATTCTGACGGGACGGGCAGCCATGTTGGAACCTGGCAATTTCTCCTTGTGACAGGAGCGGTAGCCATATTGGCTTCTGTCAATTTCTCGTTCTTATGTGCACGGCGGCCATATTGGTTTCTGGCAAATTTTTTTCTGACAGGAACGGCAGCCATATTGGATTGTGGCTTTTTTATTCTTTTTTTCTGACAGGAGCGGCAGCCAAGTTCGATACCAATTTCTTTTAACAGGAAAAGTAGCCATCTTGGATCCTAGCGATTTCTTCTTCTGACAGGAGTGGCAGCCATGTTGGAGTCTGGCAATTTCTCGTATTAACGGGAGTGGCAGCCATGTTGGATGCTGGCAGCTTCAAGTTCTGACAGGAGTGGCAGCCATATTGGATCCGCCCATCATGGATCCTGGCAACATTGATGGACAGCGGGCAGCACAGGGACAAGCCGCTGCTTCTAGAATTCCCAGAATTCCCATTCCCCATTTCTGTACTCGGAAATTCGAATTTCTGACAGAAAATTTTCTGACAGAAACATGGGTACGTTTCTGTCAGAAAAGGTATTTTTATGGCCAAAGAGCATTTTTAATGATTAAACAGTCTTCACGAATTAAAAAATTTTATGGAGTGACTGCCAGGTTTCTGATAAGTGATTGACAGGCTTTCCGGGGTGATGGACAGGTGTCTCCACCTCTCCAGTATTACAAATTTCCAAACAATAACCAAGGCCCATGGATTTGTGCTCAGTGATTGCCTCATCCTTTGCCAGAATCTACCGCCCACACTGGTGATGCTGGCCTTGCACAACCCCGGGTGTTGACACAGGGAACAAATTCCTCGCGGCTGTTGTTTGTGCGGCTCAGGGGCCTTGACCTCCGGATGGAACGTTAAGGACACACAGAGCCCAGGGAGGATTACACACGGCCCTGAGCCTGCACCAGGAGTTCCATCCAGGTCTCCAGCAGGTGCAGGAAGCCCGAGCCTGCACCAGGAGCTCCATCCGGGTCTCCAGCAGGTGCACGGAGCCCAAGCCTGCACCAGGAGCTCCATCCGGGTATCCAGTGGGTTCACGGGGCCCAAGCCTACACCAGGAGCTCCATCCGGGTCTCCAGCAGGTGCACGGGACCCGAGCCTGCACCAGGAGCTCCATACGGGACTCCAGCAGGTACACGGGGCCCGAGCCTGCACCAGGAGCTCCATCCTGGTCTCCAGCAGGTGCATGGGGCCCCTAGGAGCTCATCCGGGTGATCAGCAGGTGCACGAGGGCCTGAGCCTGCACCAGGATCTCCATCCGGGTTTCCTGCAGGTGCACAGGGCCCCCAGGAGCTCCCTGTCCCCTCCATGACCCTGTACAGGAAGTCCTCTGATGATTGACAGCTTAATTATGTGTGCCACGGGGCCTGGCAGGTGCACCCAGCCACCCCCAGAGCGGCTCCGTCACCCTTAGACTCAGCCGTGAGTTTTTTCTCGCTGAGTCACAGCTGTGAGCCATTGGACACCGTCCTATCTCTCTCTGACGTGGTGGTAATGATTGATTGACGTGGGGGTTGACACATGCTAGCTGTCTGCTGAGGCCTCAGGCAGACAGGGTCTGGCTCTCGAAGTGGGAAGTCGTGTCCTGGAGCCTCCGAGGGAGCGGTGAGTCGGGGGTCAGGGACGCGTGGGGTGGGGGCTGTGCCAAAGTCCTGGGGTCACCCTGCTACATCGTACCGAAAAATCGCAACATTGCATCAAACTTGCAACATTGTATCAAGCAATCGCAACATTGTAATGAATTTGCCAGGTTGTATCGGATTGCCACAATGTGTCAAGTTTGTGAATTGAGGCTGCTACGGTGGATCAAATAGCTACAGTGTATCAGAATTGTGACCTGTAATTGTTAAAATGTTCAGATTCGTGAACTGAAATCAAATTCAGAATTGCTACAATGTATCAAATTGCTAAAGTGCATCAAGTTTGTGAGTTAAATTTAAATTTGAAATTGCTACACTGTATCAAATCGCTAGGATGTATCAGATTAGTGAATCACAACCGAAGTTAAATTTGCTACAATGTATCACATCTGTGAGTTAGAAATTGCTACAATGTATCAGATTGCTGGGATGTGTTGGGTTTGTGAGTTAAGTTTGGAGTTGAAGTTGCTACAATGTGTCGAAATTGCTACAATGTATCAAGTTGGTGGCTTAGAGCAGAATTAGAAATTTCTACAATGTATCAAATTGCTACAGTGTATCGGGTATTGAGTGTATTGAGATTGAAATCAAAATCGCTACAATGTATTAACTTTGCAAATTAGAATTGCTACAGTATATCTCTGGGCTGTCCAGTTGGGGGTGGAGCCATGGTCCTTCCTGCTGCACAAAGTCTCTGCCCTCTCTTGACCCTCCCCCGGTTCTGTAGCTGGGATAACTCAGCCCCCAGCACCCTACCCAGAGGACTCCAGAGTCTTCTTTGTAGCCAACTATCCATCCATTTTTTCTGGGGGTCAGCCTGATTGAGTGATTGATGGACACACAGGCCAGCGTGAGTCAGCATGAGTCAGCAGAAGGCGACTGGGATTTCTGGAATGTCCTCTGTGTGGTAGCCTTGAGGGATGAATGTGTGTCCCCAGCAATGAATGTGTCTTAGCATCTGGGTCAGGGCTCATGCTGTTGATAAGATTGACAGCTGTCAGTCTGTGCGGATTTGTCTGGAGGCCAGAAGATTCTGGCCAGGGCCAGTGCAGAAGGTTCTAGAACCCAGGAAATGGGCATTCGAGTCTGACCGTGTCTGACTGCTGTGGGAGACGGGACCGCCGGTGAAGACGTGTCTGGATCAGGTTATCGATTAGCTATGGCTGATTGGTCAGTGATTGTTTTTTGGTCCGTGATTGGTTAGTTATGGATCAGTGATTGGTTTTTGGTCCGTGATTGGTTAGTTATGGATCAGTGATGGGTTGGTGATCACTGAGTTATTGATTAGCCATTGCTTAGTTATTGGTTATTGGTCAGTTATTGGTTGGTTATTGATCAGCTATTCCTTATTGGTCAGCGATTGGTTTTTGGTTAGCAGTTATCGGTTAGTTATTGATTAGTTATTGGCCAATTATTGTTTATTTATTGATTAGCTACCGATTGCTTATTAGTTATTAGCAAGTTATTCATTGTTGTTTAGTTGTTGATTAGCTATTGATTATTGGTTAGTTCTTATTGCTTAGTTATTGGGTATTGGCTAGTTGTTGATTAGCTATCGATTATTAATTGTTGATTAGCTATCGGTTATTGGTTAGCTCTTAGTTATCGCTGTTGGGCATTGACTATTCATCAGTTACCAATTATAGATTCGTTATTGATTAGCTATTGGTTGGTGGCTGGTGATTATCCGTCAATCATTGATCAGTTATTGGTTTCTGATATTGGTCCCTCACAAAAAAATGAATAAAATTTAAGCCTCAATTTCAGAGATCAATAAAAAATAGACTTTAAAAACTAATCAATAAACAGTAATTAATCACCAATAATCAATAACCGACAACCAATCAATAATCTATAACCAATCAATAATCCATAGTTTATCAATAACAGATCATTGATCAATAGACAATGAGCGATCAATAAGTAGTCCATAGCTACTCAGTGACCCGCCCATGACTGATGCAAGCCGGAAAGCCAATCAACTCAAAGCCCTGTTTCCTCCTGACAGTCATTGGAATGGATTGCCCGCCACTCAAGGCTAAGAGCCATGCCCTGTTTTATTGTAATGAAAGTCATGGCGGAAAGCCTTGAAGAAGACAAGAGCCGGGAGCCTTGAAACAGAGAGGGGCAGGGAGCCTTGACACCGCTGTCTCTCCGTGCAGGACGATGAGAGCCGCGTGCCTCCTCCTCCTCCTCTTCCTGGGTCCCAGCCGAGGCCACGCCCACACTGCCACCACGGCCCCACCCCCCAACATCGTCCTGCTCCTGGCAGATGACCTTGGCATTGGTGACATCGGCTGCTATGGCAACAGGACGCTCAGGTCGGATATCCGGGTCTCTCGGGCAGCCATCTTGTGACACTGTCATCTGGGTCTCTCAGGCGGCCATCTTCTAGCCTCCAGGGCTCATCTGGGTCTCCAGGATGGCCATGTTGTGGCCTCCATGGCTCATCTGGTCTCTCAGGTGGCCATCTTGTAGCCTCAACAGCTCATCCAGGTCTCTTGGGTAGCCATTTTGTAGCCTCAGGGGCTCATCTGGGTCTCTCAGGTGGCCAGCTTGTACCTCCATGGCGGCCAGCTTGTAGCACAGTCATCCGGGTCCCTTAGCCATCTTGAAGCCTCCACGGTTCATCTGGGTCTCTTCCACCCTCTAGAACCCCGAACATTGACCAGCTGGCACGTGATGGCGTGAAACTGACCCAGCACTTGGCTGCCGCTCCGCTGTGCACACCAAGCCGCGCAGCCTTTCTGACTGGACGCTACCCAGTGCGCTCGGGTCTGTGGCTCACGGGGGTGGGGCTGGGAAAATGTGGGGCTTGCCCTGGGGTGGGGGAAGGGCCGGGGAGGGTTGGGCTTGTCCTCGGAGGTGGGGGCGTGGCAGGGGTACAGGAGGTGGGGCTTCATCTCTTCCCCGCCCCCCAGGCATGGCTGCGCGGTCGCGGGTGGGTGTCTTCCTGTTCCCGGCTTCATCTGGGGGTCTCCCAGCCACCGAGGTCACGTTCGCTAGGCTGGCCAAAACCCGCGGCTACACCACAGCGCTTGTCGGTACAGAAGGTTCCGGAATGCCAGGGCAGGGGCGGGACTTCCGGGGTGGGCAGAACTTCCGAAGTGGGACTTCTGGGGTGGGCGGGACTTCCGGTGTAGGCGGGAATTCCGTTTATAAAAAAGGTAGGCAAAATGCGGCCAAGTAGCAGCAACATGCAAGGATGGACCCCATCCAGGGGAAGGCAGCAGAAGGCATTCCAGTCACGTGACTGGAAGTTGGGCCTCAGGGTGGGACCAGGCTGTCTGTCACCAATGAACTTCTGGTCCCAGGGAAGTGGCACCTGGGCCTGAGCTGCCGGCACCCGCGCGACTTCTGCCACCACCCGCGGGTCCACGGCTTCGACCAGTTCTTCGGGCTCCCAGCCACCAACCTGCGGGACTGCAAGCCGGGGGCTGGCACGGTGTTCGAGGGCGCTGTGCACTGGATCGTGGTGGTCCCCGTGCAGGCCCTGGGCGCTGCTGCCCTGACCCTGGCCGCCCTGCGCTGCCTCGGCCTGGCCCGGCCGCCGCCTGCCGCTTTCCTGGGCCTCCTGCTGCCCATGGCCATCTTGCTGGGTTGCCACTTCCTGTTCCGACGCTACTTCCGGTCACTCCACTGCTTCCTCATGCGGGACTTCGAAGTGGCCCAGCAGCCTCTGGACTATGGGAACCTCACGCAGAGGCTCACGGAGGAGGCCACGGGGTTCATACGGCGGTGAGTCCGCGGTGGCCATTTTAAATGGATCTGCATGCTGTATGCCCACTTCCGGTGACCATTTTGGATCAGCTCTGAGCTTCTTTACCCAATTCCGGTGGCCATTAATTAGCTCAGAGTGCTTTTCAGCCCACTTCCAGAGGCCATTTTGGGTCGGGTCTGAGCGTTTTATGCCTACTTCCAGTGCCCACTTTGGATCGGCTCTAAACGCTTTCTCATCTACTTCCAGTGGCCATTCTGGATTGGCTGTGAGTGTTTTATACCCACTTCCTGCAGCCATTTTAGATATACTCTGAACCCCTCTTGCCTATTTCCGGTGTCTATTTTGCATTGCCTTCTATGAACCAAAAGATTACCTGTTCAAGTATTTCGCCCATTTTTTTTTTTTTTTTTTGCTCACCTCCCTCCAGGAACTCCCAGAAGCCCTTTCTGCTGCTGCTGTCCTATATCCACGTGCACACAGCCCTGTTCGCCTCCCCAGAGTTTGCCCACAGGAGCTCGCATGGGGCTTACGGCGACGCCGTGGAGGAGTTGGACTGGAGCGTGGGTATGTGCATGTGTCTCTGGCGCCACCTGGTGGCTGAGTCTCATATTGCAACGTGAATTTGGCGCCACAGGGGGCCGAATCTCAAATTGCAATGTGAATTTGTCCCTGTCCGCCATCTTGGTACCTGAGCTGGTTGGCACCTCGTAAATTTGTTTTTTTCTGGTCCAGGCCAGATCCTGCAGGTCCTGGACGAACTGGGCCTGGCTGGCCGCACCCTCGTCTACTTCTCATCTGACCAGGGCGCCCACGTGGAGGAGGTGACGGCCACGGGCGAGGTCCACGGGGGCAGCAACGGCATCTACAGGGGTGAGCAGGGGTGCAGACCAGTCTCAGGGTCACAGTGTCACAATAAGAGTCACCCAAGGCCCAGGGGGAGGCATCAGGTGCATCCTGGAAGGGACTGTGTCACAATAAAAGCCCCCCCACGGTCAAGATGGAGACATTTGGGGCATCCTGGAAGGGACGCTGTCATAATTAGTGTCTCTGCCAGAGCAGGCCCTGTTATAATAAAAGTCCCTCACGGTCAAAATGGAGGCATCTGGTTTGCCGTGGAGAGTACTGTGTCATAATAAGAGTCCTTCCTAGAGCAGACCTTGTCATAAAATTCCCCCATGGTCCAGCTCGAATCTATGATGTCATGAAAAGGACACTGTTATAATAAGAGTCCCCTGTGGTTGAGGTAGAGGCGTCTGGGTAGTCATATCACAATAAAAGTCTCCCCTAGAGCTCATCCTATCATAATAAAAGCCCCTCCTGGTCAATATTGAACCTAAGATGTTATGGAGAGGGCCATGTCATAATAAAAGTCCCCAGGGTCGAGCTGCAGGCATCTGGGTCATCGTGGAGGGGTCTGTGTCATAATAAGAGTACCTCCTAGAGCACACTGTCAAAATAAAAGTCCCCCATGGTCCAGATCGCATCTATGAGGTCAGAGAGGGGACTCTGTCATAATAAGAGTCCGTCATGTTCAACATAGAATCATTGAACCTATAGGATGGGACCAGACCATGTCATAATGAGACCCCATGAATAAGGCTGATCCAGCAGCTGCCTTCTCCCCCATCTGTCCCCTGCAGGTGGCAAAGCCAACAACTGGGAGGGCGGCATCCGGGTGCCGGGCATCCTGCGCTGGCCTGGGGTTATCCCTGCCAGATGCGAGGTGGATGTGGCCACGAGCAACATGGACATCTTCCCCACAGTGGCTGGGCTCACAGGGGCGCCACTGCCCCACGACAGGTGATTGACAGATGCAGGCCCCGCCCCAGGGTGATTGACAGATGGGACATGGGACCCCCTAAGTCAGTCTCACACAAGCCTGCCCCTCAGGGTGATTGACAGATACAAGCCCTGCCCCCAGGGTGGTTGACATATGGGACCTGGGATTCAAGGAAGACCCCCCCGGAACCCCAAAGTCAGTCACACACAAGCCCCACTCCCCCAGGGTGATTGATGGGCGGGACCTGATGCCCCTCCTCCGGGGACAGAGCCAGCAGTCTGCCCACGAGTTCCTGTTCCACTACTGCAATGCTTACCTGCAGGCTGTGCGCTGGCTGCCACGCAACAGTGAGTATGCACCCCAAGGCATGCTGGGAAGGGCGGTCGTGGACCCTGGGGCATGCTGGATAGAGGTAGATGTCAGCCCCGTGATTTATTGATTGACAGGTCAATCCCATGATTGACAGGTCATCCATAGTTGATTGACAGGTCCTCCGTGACTGATAGCTCTGGCCCAGCCCTTCCCTGTGACTGACAGACCAGGCCCCACCCTCCACCCTAACTGACAGCCCAGCCCCATCCCTCCCCATGACTGACAGCCCGGATCCACCCCCAGGCTCAGCCGTGTTCAAGGCTTTCTTCTTCACACCCAAGTTCCGCCCGGCCGGCGCCAACGGCTGCTTCCCCACCCACGTGTGCCTGTGCCAGGGTCCCACCCACGTGACGAGCCACGACCCACCCCTGCTCTTCAACCTGGCCCACGACCCCAGCGAGGCTGCGCCCCTCACACCACACACCGAGCCACGCTACCAGGCAATCCTGGAGGCCATCCTGGAGGCGGTGGCGGAGCACCGGGGCTCTGTGCCCCTTGATGTCCCCAACCAGCTGGCCCCGGGCCACGTGATCTGGAAGCCATGGCTGCAGCTCTGGGCGGCTGGGGCCTCAGGGCCATAGCCATGCACCTGCTGGGCAGCTGGGGCCACTCCCAACATGGCTGTCAGCCATCTTTGTCACACACACAAATCTGGCTCCATCCGTGGCTGTTGGCCATCTTTATCCTGGACACGAACCTGTGGCTCCATCCATGGATCAGTCGGCCATCTTTGACACAAACACGAACCTGGGCTCAGGGTCTACAATGACTCCCATAAAGTGTTCATCACAAACGAAGCAGCAGGTGTTCCTTATAGATGCAGATGAACTGACTGGGAACCTGTCCATCTGCCTCAGAGCCTGCCTCTGACTGTACCAGTAACCTGTCACTCACCCTCAGAGCCCGCCCCTGACTGGACCAGGAAACCGTCAATCTGGCCCTGGTTGTGAAGAATGGAGCGGGGATCAGGGGTGGCCCTCGGAGGATCTTCAGGGGCCCAGGTGGAGACCCCAGGTCTCTTGGAGCAGCTGTCAGTCACAGAGAAGCCATGCTGTCAGTCACTGCACAGCAGAGTCAGTCCCCGGCACCGAGCACTTTCTGCTGAGTCACAAGAGCCGATAGCTGCATGACTTGGCAGGTGTAAAACTATGGCTCAGCAAGTGTAGAAACATGACTCAGCATATATAGAAAGCATGACTCAGCAGGTATGGAAGGATGACTTAGCAAGTATATGACTCAGCAGATATGGAAATATGACTCAGCATGTATGGAAGCATGACAGCAGGTATAGAAATCATGACTCGGCAGGTATGAAACCATGACTTAGCAGGTATAGAAACATGATTTGGCAGGTATAGAACCATGACTCAGCAAGTATGGAGCAGCAGCTCAGAACCAGTAACCCCGGTCTAGGGGCCCAAGGGTGAACTCCAGGGAACTGAGGGTTCCACCCACCCCCGGATTTGATGGACGGGGCAGCCTGGACCCTCAGGACAACATGGCCACCGCACAGAAAGACCCCCAAGACCCCTGACCACGTTTATTGCAGTCAGTAAATAACGGGGTGACAGGAAAGCCATCTTGCAATTTTCCACATGGCCCAACTGGGAGGGATGAGAATTAAATAAAAAAAGTCACATGGTCACATGGCCGCCTGTCCATCAAAGGTTGTGACCCTGGGGTCTCTCGGCTGCCTCTCCATCAAAGGTCGTGACCCCGGACCTGCGTGTGGCTGCCATGTGGGTGCACACATATGTAGCCAGGTTTGCACATGCATGTTCATGGGTGTGGCAGTCTTGTGTGTATGAGTTGGAACTGTGTACGGATTGACAAGAGCCTCGACCGCAAAGGCTTCTGGGAAGTCTATTAGGCACGCAGATGACGCATGACTGATAGGAGCGCTTGCTGCAAAGGCTTCTAGGAAGTCCTCTTGGCGTCTCCATGGTGACGTATGACTGACAGAAGCCCCAACTGCAGAGGCTTCTGGGAAGTCCATGAGGTGTCTCCATGGTGACCCATGATTGACAGGTGCCCTTCCCACAAAGGCTTCTGGGAAGTCCGTTCAAAATGCTGATAACCCATGATTGACAGGAGCACTCACTGCAAAGGCTCCTGGGAAGTCCAAGTGATGCTGACTCTGTCAATGCCTTGCACTGGAGCTGGGGCCCTATGGGGACAATATGTCTGTGAAGGTGATAGACACATGTCAATCAGAATGACATTCACATCTGAAAGAGGCAGGAGGTGTCACAGGGACTTCCAGTGTGCGGAAGTGAGTGGGTGGGACTTCCGGTATCTGGACTGTCACTGACCGTGAGCAAGAGTGGGCGGGACTACTGGTGTGCAGAAAACGTCACTCACCGCTGGCAGCTGTGAAGTGCAGGGCAGCCTTGGGGCCTCGCAGCCACGTCGGCCCCCAGTGGCTGCAGCTGCACGGTGTAGACGCTACCGGGGCGCAGGCGCTGCAGGGTCACTGAACTCCAGTGCTGTGGGATGGGGGGGAGGTCCCTCAGATCCCAGGGGTCCCTCAGATTACCTGAATCCCTCAGTGGGATCCGTCCGATTACTGGGATTCCTTAGATTACCTGGAATCCCAGTGAGATCCCTGGGATCCCTCAGGTTACCGGGACCCCTGCAAGGGGGCCGCAGCCCGGCCCCACCCCGCTTACCCCGTCCACCAACTTCCTCTGCCACTGCCCCTCGGTTGCGTGGCCCCAGGAGACCCTGTAGTGGTGCACAGGGACGTCGGGGTCCTCGGGGGGCTCCCAGATCACAGTGGCGGCCACGGTCCCGTCGGCATCGCGCACGGTGGAGTTCACACGCAGGTCGGCCAGGGCCAGTGGGGCCAACGGAGCTGCAACCCAGTGGAGAAGGGCCCATGAGGCACGACAAAGCCACCCGGGGGCTGGTCTGAGCGTGGGCATGGGCCATGGAGCCATGGCCACAGGGAGCGGATGTGGGGGAGCCACGCCATGGGAGCCACGGCCACAGGAGGCTCCGGTGGACCGGGTTTGGGGGCCCATGGCCCCCATGGGAGCCAGGGTCATGGAGCGGGCCACAGACAACAGGAGCTTCATGGACCAGGTGTGGGGAGTCACAGGGACCAAGGCCACGGAGCTCCCCATCGACCAGGCACAGAGGAACCTGGAGGGGTGGGGCCCTGCACTGACCTCTGGATGACCGGAAGTGCCTGACAGGAGTGGTGAAGCCCTGGGTACCATGCACATTGACGGCAGCCACTCGGAACTGGTACCAGCCGCCGGGCCGGACATCGGGCAGCCAGACTCGCTGGTCTGTGGTCTGGAACAGGGGACACAGAAAATGGCGGGGATGTGAACCGGAAATTAAATAAAAATGATGGATGGGGACCCAAGATGGCCACCAGGCCCCTCCCACCAATCTAAATATTTCAATGACTGACCTGGGCTACTGTCTCCCATGCAGTGCCCCAAGCTCACTGGGCGCCATCCCATAATTCCACAGGCGCTGCACCACGTACACCACGGGCTCCAGGGAGATGTTGAACCTAGACGACCACCGGACCTCCAGGGGCCCTGACCCCAGCTCCCTGAGCCATAGCTGCCTCCGGGGTTTTAGGGGGACCCCTAGGGTGGAGGAGCCCGGGTCAGGGAGACCCCAGGAGACCCCTGGAGCTCACAGACACCCCTGGGGACCCCTGAGAACTCCTGGGACCCTCGGAGACTCCCAGGGACCCCTTAGAACCCCTGGGACCTTTGGAGACCCCCAGAGACCCCTGGGAGTCAGAACCCCGGGGACCCCCAGAGACCCCCTGGGACCATCACAGACCCCCCTGGGAGTCACAGAGACCCCTGGGACTCATAGATACCCCTGGAGACCCCATGGAGCTCACAGAGACCCCTGGAGACCCCCTGGAACTTACTGAGACCCCTGGGACTCACAGAGACCCCTAGGGACCCCTGAGGCCCCTGGAGCTCACAGCGACCCCGCCCCGCCCCCACCGTGATTGACAGCCCTGCTGACCTCAGAAGGCCCCCCGGGGAGCCTGGCAGGTGCGCCCACAGCCATTGGGGCAGCACTTCCGGCCCCCGGGGCACTCGGCATCGGCCTCACAGCTGACCACGCAAGCCGCAGCAAAGCCGCTGGCTCGGGTCGGTGCCTGACATGTCCCCTGCTTGGCCGCCAGCGCCGAGCGGACCACAAGGCGCAGCTGCTCAGGCACTCGTGGCTCCACACGGGGAACAGCAGCTGGGGGGAGGGGAGAAAGACGGAGGGCCTTGAAACCGACAGAGCCGGCCATGAGGGCCTTTGAAACCCACAGTCAGCCGCTGGGGGGGGGGGGGCAGAAACCGACATCCTCACCTCACAGAGACTCTGACATGGCCCTGTCTCCAGCTCCCCTGGGTGCTTGCAGGGCTCCAGACACTGTCGGGAGAAAAGAAGGTTAATCAGACGGCAACAGGAGTCCATCTGGGGCTCAGCAGGTGCACCAGGAGCACCATCCAGGGTTCAGCAGGTGTACAGGGTTCCCAGAGCTCCAACCCGGTCTCCAGCAGGTGCACAGGGTCCATAGCCTGCACCAGGAGCTCCATCCGGGTCTCCAGCAGCTGCACACGGGCCTGAGCCTGCACCAGGAGCTCCATCCAGGTCTCCAGCAGGTACACCGGGCCATGAGCCTGCACCAGGAGCTCCATCCGGGTCTCCAGCAGGAGCACGAGGCCCCCAGGAGCTCTATCCAGGTCTCCAGCAGGTGCACACGGGCCCGAGCCTGCACCAGGAGCTCCATCCGGGTCTCCAACAGGTGCACGGGGCCCCGTCCCTGCACCAGGAGCTCCATCCAGGTCTCCAGCAGGAGTACGAGGCCCCAGGAGCTCCATCCGGGTCTCCAGCAGGTGCACACGGGCCTGAGCCTGCACCAGGAGCTCCATTCGGGTCTCCAGCAGGTGCACAGAGCCCCAAGAGCTCCATCCGGGTATCCAGCAGGTTCACGGGACCCTGTCCCTGCAGCAGGAGCTCCATCCCAGTCTCCAGCAGGTGCATGGGGCCCCCAGGAGCGCCATCCGGGTCTCTAGCAGGTACACAGGGCCCTGAGCCTGCGCCAGGAACTCCATCCAGGTCTCCCAGGAGCCCCATCCTGGTCTCCAGCAGGTCCACGGGGTCCCCGGGGACTCCATCTATGTCTTCAGTAGGTGCACGGGGTCCCCGAGTCAATGACAAGATGCTGGGCTGATCCCTGACATCGTACATTAGAATGTCTATCAATAACCTGGGCTGTGGGGAGCAACTCGGACTAGACTAAGTTACTGGAATTAAGACTTATTCTATGCATCTGCTCTCCCACAATATGGCGCTGAGAAGGGAGAAACAGCTTCTACACAGCTGCCTCCAGTTCAACCAATAAACTGTAGGACCTACTCCTGATTGGAGGAGAGCAGCGTACTTGGCGTGTGGGTAGCAGAGTTGGGATTGGTGGAAGAGGACTATAAAGGAGGAGAGAGACAACATGCACCAGGAACATCTAAGAGGAACATCTATCTGAAGGAACACCTGTGCAGCCCCCAAGAGAGCTCCCCCGCGGAAGTGGGGAAAGTGGCAGGGGGAACCGCCCTTCCACGGAGGTGGAAGGGATGGTAGCCAACCCGGAAAGAACCAGCAGCAAACCCGGGGAGGGCCGAGCAGACGAAAGAACAGCGCAGGGTCCTGTGTCGTTCCTCCACGAAGACGGGGAGCGACACTGGGCAACTGTGCACCTGCTCCTTGTGGAGTTCCCGTGTCCAACACGTGTGTTTCATACATGTATTACATCCACGTCTAGGAATCCTACCGTTGAACACTGCTTGTCATTCTGGCACCAAACCAGGGAACCGTTGTTCTGCGGGGGGAAAAAAAAAAAAAAAAAAAAACAACAACAACAAAACAGGCACACATTCACACCCCCTATCTCCAGGCACAGCACCCCACAGTGATTTTTTTTCCAAGTTTCAGGACCCCATTAAGTATTAACCAATAGACACACATTCACACCCTTTTTTTTCCTTTATTTTCTATCCCCCAATCTCCTTAGGGCCCTGGGGGCCCCCCAGTCTCCTTAGGACCCTAGGGGGGTTTTCAAGTCTCCTCTAGTCAGAGCCCCCCCATGCCCTTGGCCCCCAGCCCCCACAGAATGGCCTGGAACCCTGGAGACTCTGGGGGCCCTGCATGGTGGGCAGCGATGGCTGAGGCCCAGGCACTTTTTCAAAGCTGCTGCTGCCCAGGGGTCTCAAGGGTCACTGGGGGTCTCTGTGGAGCCTTGGGGGTCTGGAGGAGCCTGAGCAGCCCAGCAATAGCCTTTAGGGCAGATTTTCACCTCCAGTACACCTCTAAGGGGATACCAAGGGCCAATGTCAGGGCACTTTTGCAACGACGCCGGTTTACGGGAGTCTTGGGGATCCGTGGGGGTCCCTGAGGACCTCGAGGGTTCTGGGCGCCAGGGGAGCCCCGCAATCACGTTCTGGCCTGATTTCCACATTGGGAGCCCCCCCCTTGGTGAGGGCCAGTCTTCTCTAGGGGGACACCAAGGCCAACGCCCGGGCACCTTTGCAACACCGCCGGTTTACTGAGACCCATGGGGATACCAGGGGATCCGTGGAGGACTCGGAGGTCTGTGGGCGTCTAGGGGCGCCAGGGGAACCCCGAGACCGCGTCCGGGGCCAGTTTCTGCCTTGGGAATCCCCTGGTTGGGGGCCAGGGCTCCTCTGATGGGACACCGATGGCCGACGCAGGACACTTTTGCAACGCCGCTGGTTGAAGGAGACCTGCGGGGGTCCCTGAGGGTTTCTGGGTTCCTTGGGGGTCTGGGGCGCTGGGAGAGTCCCGCGATCGCGTCCCGGGAGGATTTTCGCGTTGGGAATCCCCTGGTTGGGGGCTGAGACTCCTCTGAGATGACACAGATGGCCGACGGCCGACGCCCGGGCACTTCTGCAACGCCTCTGATTGAAGGAGACGCGCGGGGGTCACTGGGGGTCTGGGGCGCTGGGGGAGCCCCGAGATCGCGTTCCGGGCGGATTTCCGCGTCGCGCACCCCCCTGGCGGGGCCCCGCGTACCTCTAACAGCCGCAGACTCAGGCACCGGGCCGCGCAGCGCAAGGCCTGGACGCCCCCGGCCCACAGCGACCCCGCGCCTACCACACCGGGACCCGCGCCGGTGGCCAGCACCGCGCCGGCAGCCATGATGGGCACGGCTGTCCATCAGCGCGGGGGCGGGTCCGCGCCAGGGCGCCGGGACATTGGCTGAAGGGGCTGTCAATCTAATTCCTGGGCGGGACCATCGTAAGGCGCCGCAGCATTGACTGGAGGGACTTGAATGACATCAGGGGCGGGACCAGAATACAGGGGCCAAGGCATTGGCCGGAGGGGCTTGAGTGACAGCCGAAGGCGGGACAAGCGCGCAGGCACAGGGGCATTGTCTGCAGAAGCTTGATTGACAGGCAGGGGCGGGCGCAGGGAGTGTGAGTGACAGACGGCTGTGCCATTGGCTGGAGGGACTTGAGTGACAGGCAAGAGGTGGGGACAGTGCGCAGGCGCCGGGGTATAGGTCGGAGGGGCTGGACGGGTCAAGGGGCGGGCGCAGCGGCTGGGAGTGACAGAGGGCTACGCTATTGCCTGGAGGGGCTTGAGTGACAGTTCTGAAGGCGGGCGCTGAGAGTGTGAGTGACAGGCGGCTTTGCCATTGGCTGCAGAGATTTGAGTGACAGGTCCAGGGGCGGGGCCGGCGCCCAGAGGAGGCCACGCCATTGGATGCAGGGACTTAAATTAATTTAAATTCTTCTCAAGCTATTTAAAACAATTGAAAGGGTGGCAATCCTCCCAAACAGCTTCTACAAAGCCTGCATTATCCTAATACTTAACCTGGAAATGATGCAACAAAGAGTATAGAACAATTTCTCTCATGAACATAGACACAAAACTCCTCAACAAAATACTAGCTAGTCGAATCCAGCAACACATCGCAAAGATAATGCACCCTGACCCCATGGGATTTGTCCCCGGAAGGCAGTGATGGTTCAATATTCACAAATCAATCAATGTAATAAACCACATTCACAAACTGAAGAATAAAAATCATATGATAATATCAATAGATTCAGAGACAGCATTTGATAAAATACAACATTTTTTATGATGAAAACCTCAAGGATAATGGGTATAGAAGGAACATTTTCAGCACAGTCAAGGCAACATAAGACAAACCCATAATAAGCATCCTACTGAATGGAGAAAAGCTGTCAACATCCCACCCCCCAGAACTGACACCAGAAAAGGATGTCGACTCTTTTTTTTTTTTTTTTTTTTTTTTTTTGCAGGTAGAGTTAGACAGTGAGAGAGAGACAGAGAGAAAGGTCTTCCTTCCGTTCGTTCACCCCCCAAATGGTTGCTATGGCTGGTGCACTGTGCCAATCTGAAGCCAGGAGCCAGGTGCTTCCTCCTGGTCTCCCTTGTGGGTGCAGGGCCCAAGCACTTGGGCCATCCTCCACTGCCTTCCTGGGCAACAGCAGAGAGCTGGACTGGAAGAGGAGCAAGCAGGACAGAATCCAGCGCCCCAACCGGGACTAGAACCCAGGGAGCCAGCGCTGCAGCTGGGAGATTAGCCTAGTGAGCCACTGCGCAGGCCTTCACTATTTTTATTTAATATAGTTCGGGAGGTTTTAATTAGAGCCATCAGGCAAGAAAAAAAAAATCAAAGGGGTAGAATTAGAAAAGAGGAACTCAAGTTACTGTTATTTGCAGATGTCATGATCCAATACTTAGAAGATCCAAAAATCTTCACTCAGACTATTGGAACTCATAAAAGAGTTGGTAAAGTGGCACTATATAAAATCAACACAGGAAAATCAAGAGCCTTTGTATGCACAGACAATGCCATGGCTGAAAAAGAACTTATGAGATCAGTGCCATTCACAGTAGCTCCATAAAGAATCAAATTCATCAAATATCTTGGAATAAACTTAACCAAGGAATTCAAAGATGACTATGAATATTATAAAATACTAAAGAAAGAAATAGAAGAAGACATTAAAAATGGAAAAATCTCCCACATTCATGGATTCGAAGAATCAACATCACCAAAATATCCATACTTACAAAATCAATTTAGAGATTCAATAAGATATCAATCAAAATCTCAATGACATTCTTTGCAGGTCCAGAAAAAAATGATGCTAGAATTCATATGGAAACACAAGAGGCCCTGGATAGCTAAAGCAATCTTGTACAACAAAAAACAAAGCTAGAGGCATCACAATCCTAGATTTCAAAAAAAACTACAGGATAATCAAAATGGCCTGTTACTGGCACAAAAAAAGATGTATAGATTAATGGGGCAGAATAAAAACTCCCAAATTCAATCCATGTGTCTACAGAAAGCTGTGATGTTATTATGTTTAATAAAATAGCAAAATCAATCCACGTACAGGGACAGTCGCTTTAACAAATGATGGTGGAAAAACTGGACCTCCAAGTGCAGAAGTAGGAAATTGGACCCCTACTTTATGCCCTACACAAAAATCCACTCAAATGGATATAGGAATTAAATCTATGACCCGGTTTCATCAAATTATTATTGAACAGTGAGGAAACTCTGAAAATCATTGGCATAGGCGAAGACTTCTTGGATAGACCCCAGAAGCACAGGCAATCAAAACCAAAGTCAACAAATGAGATTACATCAAGCTGAGAAGCTTCTGCCCTGCAAAGAAGCACTCAGCAAATTGAAGAGGCAATTGACAAAATGGGAGAAAATATTTGCAAACTGTGCAACTGATAAAGGGTTAACATCCAGAATATATGAAAAGCTCAAGGAATTCAACATAACACAATAAACAATCCAATAAAGATATAGGCAAAGAACATAAACAAGGTGGTTTTCAAGAGAGGAAATTTAGATGGGAAACAGACAGTTGGGAAAATGCTCAGGTTCACAGCCATCAGGGAAATGCAAATCAAAAGCACAATGAAGTTTGTCTCACTCCAGTTAGTATGGCTCTCATACAGAAAACAATGATCAACAAATGCTGGCAAGGATGTGGCAAAAAAAAAAGGTACTCTGATCTACTGCTCATGGGAATGTAAACTGGTGCAACCATTGTGGAAGACAGCATGGAGATAACTCAGAAACCTGAGTATAGACCTTCCATATTATCCTGCCATTCCAGGCCTGGCAATTTAACCAAACCAACAGATTAGTACATGAAAGAAATACCAGTACCCCCAAGTTCATTGCAGCTCAATTTACAATAGCTAAGATATGGAATCAACCCAGATGTCCATCAGCTAGGCACTGGATAAAGAAATTATTGTATATATGCACTATGGAGTACTACTCAGCTGTAAAAGCAAATGAAAAAAAAATGAAATCCTTTATTTTGCAACAAGATGATCACCACTTATACCATTACACTTAGTGAAATGTGCAAGTCCCCCCAAAAAAGAAATTCCATATGCTTTCCCTGATCTGATGCAGCTAACAGAATACCTGAAATGTAATGTATTCAAGCAAGATAGTCTTTTGGAGAATGGATGATTGTTTATAGTCCTGGTTTCTCCATTTATGAACAATCTTCAGTTTTGCTTTATTTTGTTTTGTTTTCTTTATCTTTACACTATTTGCTGAAATCCTCTACTTAGAGTAAGGCTAACTATAAGATCACTAAGTGAATTGATAACAGGTCATCATAAAAATTAAGAATGGGAACCCAGGAATGGGGGAAGGTTTGAAATGTGGGTGGGAGGAGGGAAAGCCCTACTTTGTTCCAAACCTGCATACATCAGATATATGAAACTTGTATAACTTAAATTAAAAAGAAGACTTCATATTGATTATGACATCAAGTGGTTTGCATATGAAATAACAATGATTGATTTTGATATCTCAGTTGATTATGCTAACACAAGAGATTTTATGACATAACAATTGACTATAACATAACAATGGTAGTTTTGTGACAACACAATAGTATGCTGTGTCATCATAATATTGATTTAGTCCATCAAAATTTATTTTATGACATCTAATTGGTTATAACATGACAATGGTCATTTATGACATCACAACTGATACAAGATCCCAATGGTTTATATGGCATAACAATTACTAATGATATCACAATGGTGGGTTATGGCAACACAAACTGACTATGACTTCAGATTGGTAGATGTAAAACATCACAATGATTTTTATGAATTGATTATGACATCACCATGGTAGATAAGTGATATAACAATAATGGATTCTCACATCCTAATTGATTAGGAAATTTCAAAGATTTTTATGAAATCACAATTGATTATGACATAAAAATTATAGATTTGTCATTTATAACATGGTTTTTCATGCCATGATATCTGTTGACATCAAAATGGTTTTAATTAGATCACAGTTGATTATAACATGATATTTGTAGTTTTACAACATTACAATGGAATATATTGTATATATATATATTGGTTCATGATTTCACAGTTGATGGTGACATCACAACGGCAATTCATGTCATGTCCAGCCAGTGTCATTTATGACATCCCAATTGATTATAACCTCATGATGGTAGTTTTATGATATCAGAATGATATTCATTTCATCTTTACTACGTAATGTTTGGTCTACGACATCACAATTACATATTTATGGTAGGATAATAGTATATGACACGGAAATGGTTTTCATAATATCAGAATTTATTATAACTTCAATATTGTGGTTTATGACATCACATTTGATTATGCCATTGCAGTGGTGGTTTATGACATAGTAATTAAGACATCTAATTATAGATTTATGACATCACAATAGTCTTTATGAATTCACAATTGAATACGACATCATGATAGTTTATGGGATCATGATTAATTATGATGTCAAAATGGTAAGTTTATGATGTCCCAATTATTTCAATGACTTCATAATTGATTGAGACTACAATGGTATTTTTGTGAGATCACAGTCACCATTATGACATCACTAGGGTTGTTTATGACATGGTAATTGGTCATAATGTCGCAGTGGTAGGTTTATGATACAGGAATTGTTGGTTTATGTAATCATAAGTATTTTATGACATCACAACTGATTATGACATAACAATGGTAGGTTTATCGCAGTACAAAGCATTTTATATCATCTCAATACTTATCTATGACATAATTGTATTTGTGACATCACTACCAATTGTAGTATCACCATGGAGGCTTATGACATCTCAATTGTTTATGATGTCACAACATTAGATTTATGACATCACAATGGCTTTTATGACTGGGCAATTAATAATAACATCACAGTGGTTGGTTTATGATGTCATAATGGTGATATATCAAATCTTGATTGATTATAATATCACTGGGATTTTGATGATGTCACAATTGATTTTATCATAACAATGGCTGTTTTATAAAATCACAGATTTTACATATCACAATAGATTTATCCTTCACAATCATTTTATGACATCACAATTGACAATAACATGAAGATGATAGTGAATTAAAATTTATTATGCCTGGGGCCGGCACTGTGGCGTAGGCGGTGAAGTCACCGCCTGCAGTGCTGGCATCCCATATGAGCGGCGGTTCGAGTCCCAGCTGCTCTACTTCCAATCCAGCTCTCTGTTATGGCCTGGGAAAGCAGCAGAAGATGGCGCAAGTCCTTGGGCCCCTGAACCATGTGGGAGACCTGGAAGAAGCTCTTGGCTCCTGGCTTCGGATCAGTGCAGCTCCAGCCGTTGCAGCCAATGGGGGAGTGAACCAGAAGATGGAAGACCTCTGCCTCTCTCTCTGCTTCTCCTTCTCTCTGTGTGTAACTCTGACTTCAAAATAAATGAATAAATCTTTTTAAAAAATTTATTATGCCACAGAATGCTTGTGAGATCAGAATATTGGTTTATTACGTAAGAATAGCTTTAACATCATTATGATGTTGCAATAACAGATTTTGATATTGCATAGAGGTTCATAACACCACAATTGATTATGATATCACAATGGTAAGTTTATGATGTCCCAATTGGTTCAATGATTTCACAGAGGTAGTTTTATAACATCACAAAGATCATTGTGGCACCACAAAAGTTATTCATGACATCACAATTTATTACTATACCACAATGGTAGGTTTTTAACACCACAATGATTTTAACAGCTTTGCTATTGATTATGATCTCACAATAGTAGTCTTCTAGTTATTGTTTTTGTGATCACAATGATGGCATAACACATCACAATTGATTATGACTCCATTGTGCTTGTTTATAATGTTACAGTAATTTTTTAAAAGATTTATTTTATTTATTTGACAGAGAGTTACAGAGAGAGGTAGAGAGAGAGGTTTTCCATCTGCTGGTTCACTCTCCAGATAGCCGCAATGGCCAGAGCTGAGCTGATCTGAAGCCAGGAGCAGGGAGTTCCTTCCTGGTCTCCCACGTGGGTGCAGGGGCCCAAGGACTAGGGCCATCTTCCACTGCTATCCCAGGCCATAGCAGAGAGCTGGATTGGAAGAGGAGCAGGTAGGACTAGAAATGGCACCCATATGGGATGCCAATGTTTCAGGCCAGGGCTTTAACCCACTGCACCACAGCGCCGGGCCCTATAGTGTTTTTTATGATTTCATAAATGATCGTGACATCACAATGATAGTTTTATGACACATTCGTGATTTATAACATCTCAGTTGATTTTTCAACCTCGCAATTGATTAATAAATAAGAATGCTGACTTGATTTCATGTCATAATACTGGTTTATAAAATCACAATGGGGGCTGGCGCTGCGGCTCAATAGGCTAATCCTCCATCTGTGGCACCGGCACACCGGGTTCTAGTCCCAATCGGGGTGCCGGATTCTGTCCCGGCTGCCCCTCTTCCAGGCCAGCTCTCTGCTGTGGCCAGGGAGTGCAGTGGAGGATAGCCCAAGTGCTTGGGCCCTGCACTTGCATGGGAGACTAGGAGAAGCACTTGGCTCCTGGCTGCGGATCAGCACAATGCACCAGCCACAGTGCACCGGCCATGGCGGCCATTGGAGGGTGAACCAATGGCAAAGGAAGATCTTTCTCTCTCTGTCTCTCTCTCTCACTGTCCACTCTGCCTGTCAAAAAAAATCACAATGGGTTTTATGACATCACAATAGAATATAACATAATAATAGTGGCTTATGACATCACAATTGATTATGACTTGAAAATCTACTACAAATTGTGGTTTATGATACACTGAATTTTTAAATTTCATACTTGATTTTGAAATCACTGTGATCATTTATGCCATCACAATAAATTTTGACTTCACAGTGGTGTTTATGACATCACAATTGATTATGACATTACATCGTTAGGCTTGTGATATCACAAGGGCAGTTTGTTACATCTCAATAAATTATGACATCAAAAGCGTCCCTGCATCACAAATTATTATGACATAACAATGGTAGTTTTATGATATCACACTGCATTTTTATGACATCACAATAGACTTTGAAATAACAATTATTTTATGATGTCAAAATTGATTTTATTTTAAAACCAATGGTAATTTATGAGATGACAACTGATTATGATATAACTATGATAGCTGTATGATATCAAAATGATTTTATGACATCACAATTAACTATGAAATCACAATGGTGGTTTATGACAGCATAATAGGTTATAGTGTAACAATTGTAATGAGTCCATGATTGATTTGGCACTACTATATATATATATGTGTATATATATATATATATATAAGATCATAGTACTGCTTTATGGCATGACAATGATTGTTGTGACATCATAATTGATTGTGATGTCCCCATGATAGCTTTATTATATCACAATGTTTTATGATATAATGTTGGTTTATTTACTTATTTATCTATTTTTGGCCAGACAGAGTTAGACAGTGAGAGAGAAAGACAGAGTTATAGACACTGAGAGAGAGACAGAGAGAAAGGTCTTCCTTCCATTGGTTCACTCCCCTAAAGACTGCTATGGCAGGTGCAGGGACCCAAGCACTTGGGTCATCCTCCACTGCCCTCCCAGGCCACAGCAGAGAGCTGGACTGGAAGAAGAGTACCCGGAGCCCCAACCTGGACTAGAACCCAGGGTGCTGGCGCCACAGGCAGAGGATTAGCCAAGTGAGTCATGGAGCTGGCTATAATGTTGGTTTATGAAACCACACTGATTTTTATAACATTACTGATGTTAGCATCCTATTGGTGGTTTATGACATCATAATCGATTAGGACATTAAATTAACCTAATAGTGTTTGCAGGAGGCACACCACATGGTACCTGGTCATCACATTTTTAAAGGAAAATCACCTTTAAAAGTACTTTTAGAAATACACAAAAAATACAAATAGGGATGCTAAATCATAAAGCATATTTTAGAATGAGAAGCATGTCTTTTCCCTCTTTAAAGTGCCATATGGGGAATGGCATCTTGTAATCCAGAGCCACTTCGTTTCAAGTCCAAGGTAAAAGGACTGTTATGGAATGAAAGTCTGCACAATGCCTTGGAGCAGTTAAAATCTGCTACATGTGACTCAGACTATAAAGCACTCAAGACTTGGTAGCTTTTCTGCATTTGAGTCCCCATCCCATTTCTAATGAAAATTAACATTTACAGAGTGCATTTACATACACTATAATACAGGAATGATGTCCCTTTGCCAGAAGGTAAAATTGTACATTTCCTCGCTATTTCTTGGTTCCAACTTGATAATATCTTATGATTTAAGTTATAGAGTACTCAGCTAAAATATTTCTCCATAAATAGTTACAAAACCTGCCAAAACACAAATGGGAAAGTATTTTTATTCAAATAAATGACACCTGAATGTCACACAATGCAGGAAACAATGCTTAGAGACCAGAAGAGAGTGGTCAGTGAACTATTAAACTGAAGACAAAAGACTACCCTTCCCCAGGACCACAGTGCACAGAAAGAAAAATCTCAATCAACAGCGCCTCAAAGCAAAATAAAGGTCTGAGGATGAAGCCAGCTCACTTGCAATCCTGTTAAAGAATGAGAGTCATCATTTATATCCAATGTACTGGAAAGCATTTGCTAGCACAGAATGCTATATTCGTAGAATTTGCTAAGAATTCAACCACAGATGCCAAAGGCATTCACCAGCAGAGGCTTGCTTTTCTGGAACCATTTCTAACATCAGGATCAGGAAATCTGTGAACTGTGCAGCATCTTCATGGTGCCAGCCATACCCTTCCACAAGTACATCAAACAGGCTCCAGGGCTTCAGCCTGGTGAAGTGCCACAGTTCTCCATGCATGCTGTACTCCAAATGTCAGCAGGTGTACTGTAACCTGTGCCTATCAAAACCTCTATGGACCTATACTACCATGTCTGGATGTCTTCTGTGAAGTGTTTATACACCCAACAAGCATTTCCCAGATTAACAATTTTTACTCTAATTTTATCTGCTTTCCAAGGATCCAGAGGTTCACCAACAAGTCAGCTGCCTGAGTTTTTGTTTTTGGCAAATCCCCAGTGCTGGAGGCTGAAACAGTCCTGTTTCTGTCATGAGATGGACTGCTTTCCTCTTGCTTGGCTAGTTGTCGCTCCCCCTCTTCGTGGAGGAATGACACTAAACCCTGCCTAGGCTTCATATCCGAGTCACGGCACCATTATGTCGCTCCCCCTCTTCATGGAGGAACGACACAGGACCCTGCGCTGTTCTTTCGTCTGCTCGGCCCTTCCCGGGTTTGCTGCTGGTTCTTCCCAGGTTGGCTGCTGGTTCTTCCCGGGTTGGCTGCTGGTCCTTCCCGGGTTGGCTACCATCCCTTCCACCTCCGTGGAAGGGCGGTTCCCCCTGCCACTTTCCCCACTTCCGCGGGGGAGCGGCACACCGCCGGCCGGCTCTCTCGGGGGCTGCACAGGTGTTCCTTCAGATAGATGTTCCCGGTGCATGTTGTCTCTCTCCTCCTTTATAGTCCTCTTCCGCCAATCCCAACTCTGCTACCCACACACCGAGTACGCTGCTCTCCTCCAATCAGGAGCAGGTCCTGTTGTTTATTGGTTGAACTGGAGGCAGCTGTGTAGAAGCTGTTTCCTTCTCTCCCAGCACCATATTGTGGGAGAGCAGATGCATAGAATAAGTCTTAATTCCAGTAACAGTCTAGTCTGAGTTGCTCCCAGTTGCTCCCCACAGCTAGTGGTGATACCTCTGACAGGACAGAGCCACAGACCACAGGTTCTTAGAACCTTGAGAACAACGAAGTAGAAAACTTGGGAAGCTGTGATTCGGGAATTTTATATCATCCATTTGGCAATTCACCATTGAACTGTTCGTGAGAGCTGCTATATGTGTAATCGCTTTCTGCATTTGGCTCATCAGGGTTATACTCCTTGAGATTTAGACAGTCATCTTCATCATCTTCTTCCTCCTCCAGCTGCTGCTCCAGTGAGAAGGGGCCATTCTCTATACGGCCGTTGGTTTTTGGGGATTCTATCCATGTGGGATCTAGGTTTGCAAGTTCCTATTCGACATCGTCTTCATCTTTCTCAATGTTTTCTTTCTCAGCATCTTCTTTCTTGCCTTGGTCCTCAGCTTCACCGCTGTCCTACGCAGTCTCCTCCTTGGCGGCCTCCTCCAATCCAGCCACTTTTAGTTCCACTTCTGGGCAGTATTCACCATCTTGCTCATTGGAAGGTACAGTTGAGGTGATGTTTTCTTCTATTATTTTCCTTTCGGCTCCACACTCCAGTTCTTCTATCTCCTGCAGGCATTTCTCCAATAATTCTGCCTGCCTCTCCTGCTTCTTTTTCAGCTTTTTTTTTGTTTTTAGTCATTTTTCCTATAGGTTTTTGCTGTGGAGACGTACTTACTGCAGACCTTGAAGGAGGAGGAGCACCTGCTTTCTTCCATTCAGTGGACTCGGCAGCAATTCTTCTCACATAGGAATCATCCACACACATCAGTATGTTTTTTGGCTTTATGTCAGTGTGAATGATCTTGCATTTACTGTGCAGATAAACTAACCCTTGAAGGACCTGTCAAATGATACTCTTCACACAGCACACTGGGAGGCCTTGATAGTTGGACTTGGTGATCTACTCAAGGAGATGGTGGCCAAGCACTTCAAATACCATGCAGCTATGTATTCCATTCATTCCTGAAATCTTTAAGTCATTGATGAGCTGGGCCACCATGTCTGTGGGTCACTGAGAATACTTTCTCAAACACATTTGAACAATTTTATTTCACTCAAAGCTGTTTCTGTATGATGCTGGGCACCTTTTACAACTTTCATAACGATAGATCTTTTCCCCTGCGTATCCCAACACAGCCACACAGTAGAGAAATGCCTCCATCCAGGCTTCCTAATAACATGAGAGCAGCCATTGAAGAGGTCTCCAATTTTCACTGAATGATAGGCACCTTTTCATCAGTCTTTGGGGTCCTCTTGCTTCTCATCCTCTGATCCCAGGATCTCTTCCTCTGACTCTGGGGGTGTGGGGTCTGGCAGATGTGGGGAAGGTGGTGGCGGTGGCAGCTAAGCTAAGAGTGGAATACTCATTTCTGCATGTCTCCCAGGTACAGAGCTTATGTACATGAAGAATTTCCAATGAACTTTTCAATGCCTTTCTTCACCCTCTTGCCAGCATCCTTTAGCATGATCTTTAGGAAAGAACCTCAGTTGAAGACAGTGAGTTCTGTAAGCACAGTGCCTGGAAGATGGAGGGAACACTGGCTTCATTGGAAGAAGCGTTTCTCATTCTGATTTCAGGAAACCATGTTTCCATTTAAGTATGTCTCTCCTTTTAAGGCTAAAATGTTAGTCCAGAACTCTGAAGAGACCAGGAAAGTATTGAAAACAAATATCAGGTTACAGCTTTCTCTCCCAGCCAGAAAATAAAGCAAACAGAGTAAAGATGCTTGGCTTTGTCAATTTATGGATACCTTGCCAGTAAAATAGGGCAAAAAGAAGTGAATTCACAGAGTTTAAGCCATTTTATTTATTTTTATTTGATTTCTTCTTCATTACTATTTATTTTATTATTTTTTAACATTTTATTTAAGCTACAGAAATTTGATGTATTTCATATATACAGATTTAGGAACATAGTGATAGTTCCTTCATTCCCACCCATGCTCCAACTGTTCTTCCTCCTACCTCTAACATTCCCAATCTTAATTTTTACAAAGATCTACTTCAATTTACTTAATCACCATAAGGTTAACCCTACTCTAAGTAAAAGAGTTTAACAAATAGTATGAAGAAAAAAACACTTCCTCAACAGAAAAGATCAGGACTGTAAACAATCATCAAATCTGAAAATGTCAGTTTCAGTCCTACACATTACCATTTAGGTACTCTATTAGCTAACCTTGATCATGGAATATATGATATCTTTCTTTTGGGGGCTGGCTTATTTCACTAAGTATAATGGTTTCTAGTTGCATCCATTTTATTGCAAAGACAGGATTTCATTTGTTTGCAGCTGAGTAGTACTCCATTAGTGTATATATATATATACCACAATTTCTTTATCCAGTCTTCAGTTGATGGACATATGTTAGCTATTATGAATTGAGCTGCAATGAACTTGGGGGTATAATTAGCTCTTTCAAATGATGATTTCTTTCTTTTGCTTTGGATAATTCTCAGGAGTGGGATGGACAGAGCAAATGGTAGGTCTATGTTCAGATTTCTATAATATCTCCATATGGTCTTCTACAGTGGCTGCATCAATTTACATTAACACCAGTAGTGAATTAGGATACCTTTTCTTCACATCCATGGAAGCATTTGATGTTATTGATTTCTGTAAAGGAGTCATTCTAACTGGAGTGAGTTGAAACTGCATTGTTGTTTTGATTTGCATTTCCATAATGGCTAGTGATGCTGAACATTTTTTCAAGTGTCTGTTGGCCATTTGGTATTCGCTCTTGAAAAATGCCTGTTCAAGTCCTTTGCCCATTTCTTAACTGGATTCTTTGTTTTGTTTTTGTAGAATTTCTTGAGCTACTTATAGATTCTGGATATTAACCCAATCAGATACATAGTTTACTAATATTTCTCCCATTCTGTCAGTTGTCTCTTCACTTTGCTGCTTCTTTTGTAGTGCAGAAGCATCTCAGCTTGATGCAAGCCCATTTCTCAATTTCATGTTTGCTTGCCTATGCTTCTGGGATCTTTTCCAAGAAGTCTTTGCCTATAAAAATGTTGAGCAGAATTTTTCCAATATTCTCTAGTGATTTGATGGTATTGGGTCATAGATTTAGATGTTTGATCCATTTTCAGTGGATTTTTTTTTGACAGGCAGAGTGGACAGTGAGAGAGAGAGACAGAGAGAAAGGTCTTCCTTTTCCGTTGGTTCACCCTCCAATGGCCGCTGCGACTGGTATGCTGTGGCCAGTGCACCACGCTGATCCGAAGCCAGGAGCCAGGTGCTTCTCCTGGTTTCCCATGCGGGTGCAGGGCCCAAGCACTTGGGCCATCCTCCACGGCCTTCCCAGGCTACAGCAGAGAGCTGGACTGGAAGAGGAGCAACTGGGACAGAATCTTGTGCCCTAACCGGGACTAGAACCTGGTGTGCTGGCACCGCAGGTGGAGGATTAGCCTTTTGAGCCACAGCACCAGCTTTCAGTGGATTTTTATGTAAGGTGTCAGGTAAGGAATATATTTCTTTTTTCTGCATGTGGTAATCCAGTTTTCCCGGCCAGTGCTTGCTCCAGGGATTGATTTTAGGTCCATTGTCAAATTTAAGTTGGTTGTAGATGCATGGACCAGTTTCTGGAGTTTCTATTCTGTTCCATTGGTCTACACATCTATGTTTATGCCAGAACCAGGTTGTTTTGAATATGACTTCCCTGTAGCATATCTTGAAATCTGGTATTGTGAGGCCTCCCGCTTTGTTTCTATCATAATATACTGCTTTAGTTATTCAGGGTCTCTTGTGTTGGTATATTAATTTTGGCATCATTTTTTTTTCTAGCTCTGAAAAGAATGTTATTCGTATGTGATAGGGATCACATGGAATCTGTGAATTGTTTTCAATAGTATGGACATTTTGATGATAGTGATTCTTCCAATCCATTAATATAGATGATTTTTTTTTCCATTAGAGAACTTTGACATCTTTGGCTAAATTTATTACAAGGTATTTAATTCTTTTTGTAACTATTGTGAATGGGATTGATTTTAAAAGTTCTCTCTCAGACACGGTATTGTCTGTGTATACAAAGGCTATTGATTTTGGTATGTTCACTTTATATCCTGCCATTTTACACAACTCTTTCATGGGTTCCAATAGTCTCTTACTGGAGTCTTTTGGTTCCCCAATATATTGTAGCATGCCTTCTACACTTACAGATAATTTGAATTACTCCTTTATAATTTTTATCCCTTTGGTTTCTTTTTCTTGCCTAGTAGCTCTGGCTCAAACTTCCAGGCTATACATAGAATCTACATTAGGAATAGTTTGAATCGTTTCTTTTCAATTTCTACACTTTTGACTTGTTTTTCTTAGCTCTCACTAAAATTCAAGGACTATATTGTGTAGCAGTTTTGAGAGTGGAAGTTCTTGTCTGGATCTGGATTTTAGTGGTGATGCTCCCAAATATTTTCTATTCAATAAGATCCTGGCAGAGGATTTGCCTATACCTAATTTGCTTAAGGTTTTCATCCTGAAAGGGTGTTGTATTTTATGAAATGCTTTCTCTGCATCTATTGAGATTATCATATGGTTTTTGCTTTTCAGATTATTAATGTGATGAATCACATTGATTGGTTTGTGAAATGCTGAACCATCCATGCATACCAAGGATAATTCCCACTTGGTCCAGTGAATCATCTTTTAAGTGTGTTATTGGATTCAATTTGCTACTCTATTGCTGAGGATTTTTGCAGCTATGTTCAGCAGGGGTATAGGTCTGTAGTTCGCTATCAGTGTTGTATCTTCTTCAGATTTAGGAATTAATGTGATTCTGGCTGCATAGAAAGAATTTGGGAAGATTCCGTTCCTTTCAGTTGCTTTGACAGCTTGAGAAGAATTGGTGTTAGTTTTTCCTTAAATGTGTGGTAGAATTCAGCAGTGAAGCCATCTGGTCCTGGGCTTTTATTTTTTTTTAACTTTCATTTAATGAATATAAATTTCCAAAGTACGGCTTATGGATTACAATGGCTTCCCCCCCATAACGTCCCTCCCACCGCAACCCTCCCCTTTCCCACTCCCTCTCCCCTTCCATTCACATGAGGATTCATTTTCGATTCTCTTTATATACAGAAGATCAGTTTAGCATACATTAAGTAAAGATTTCAACAGTTTGCTCCCACACAGAAACATAAAGTGAAGAATAATAGATGATTTTTTAAATGATGATGAAATCAGATCAGACCTATTGTCATGTGAGAGTCAAGTTGGGAATTGATAATTTCTTCTTCTTCTTTTTTTTTTACAGAAGATCAGTTTAGTATACCTTAAGTAAAGATTTCAACAGTTTGCACCCCCATAGAAACACAAAGTGAAATATACTGTTTGAGTACTCGTTATAGCATTAAATCTCAATGTACAGCACATTAAAACAGAGATCCTACATGAGGAGTAAGTGCACAGTGACTCCTGTTGTTGACTTTACAAATTGACACTCCTGTTTATGGCATCAGTAATCTCCCTATGCACCAGTCATGAGTTTCCAAGGCTATGGAAGCCCCTTGAGTTCTCCGACTCTTATCTTGTTTAGACAAGGTCATAGCCAAAGTGGAGGTTCTCTCCTCCTTTCAGAGAAAGGTACCTCCTTCTTTGATGACCTGTTCTTTCCACTGGGATCTCACTCACAGAGATCTTTCATTTAGGAGTTTTGTTTTTTTTTCCACAGTGTCTTGGCTTTCCATGCCTGAAATACTCTCATGGGCTTTTCAGCCAGATCCAAATGCCTTTAGGGCTGATTCTGAGGCCAGAGTGCTGTTTAGGACATCTGCCATTCTATGAGTCTGCTGAGTATCTCGCTTCCCATGTTGGATCACTCTCCCCTTTATTTATTCTATCGGTTAGTATTAGCAGGTACTAGACTTGTTTATGTGCTCCCTTTGACTCTTAGTCCTTTCATTATGATCAATTGTGAACTGAACTTGATCACTTGGACTAGTGAGATGGCATTGGTACATGCCACCTTGATGGGATTGAATTGGAGTCCCCTGGTATGTTTCTAACTCTACCATTTGGGGCAAGTCAGCTTGAGCATGTCCCAAATTGTACATCTCTTCCCTCTCTTATTCCCACTCTTATATTTAACAGGGATGACATTTCAGTTAAATTTCAACACTTAAGAATAACTGTGTATTAATTACAGAATCAAACCAGTCATCTTAAGTAGAGCAGACAAAAAAACTACTAAGAGGGATAATGTATTAAGTTGTTCATTAACAGTCAGGGCTATGCTGATCAAGTCACCGTTTCCCATAGTGTCCATTTCACTTCAACAAGTTTCCTTTTTGGTGTTCAGTCAGTTGTCACCAATCAGGGAGAACATATGGTATTTGTCCCTTTGGGACTGGCTTATTTCACTCAGCATGATGTGTTCCAGATTCCTCCATTTTGTTGCAAATGACTGGATTTCGTTGTTTCTTACTGCGGTATAATATTCTAAAGAGTACATATCACATAATTTCTTTATCCAGTCTACCGTTGATGGGCATTTAGGTTGGTTCCAGGTCTTGGCTATTGTGAATTGAGCTGCAATAAACATTAGGGTGCAGACCGCTTTTTTGTTTGCCAATTTAAATTCCTTTGGGTAAATTCCAAGGAGTGGGATGGCTGGGTCGAACGGTAGGGTGATCTTCAGGTTTCTGAGGCATCTCCAGACTGACTTCCATAGTGGTTTGACCAGTTTGCATTCCCACCAACAGTGGGTTAGTGTCCCTTTTTCCCCACATCCTCGCCAGCATCTGTTGTTGGTAGATTTCTGTATGTGAGCCATTCTAACCGGGGTGAGGTGAAACCTCATTGTGCTTTTGATTTGCATTTCCCTGATTGCTAGTGACCTTGAACATTTTTTCATGTGCCTGTTGGCCATTTGGATTTCCTCTTTTGAAAAATGTCTATTGAGGTCCTTGGCCCATTTCTTAAGTGGGTTGTTGGTTTTGTTGTTGTGGAGTTTCTTGATCTCTTTGTAGATTCTGGTTATTAACCCTTTATCTGTTGAACAGTTTGAAAATATTTTTTCCCATTCTGTCGGTTGTCTCTTCACTCTCCTGACTGTTTCTTTTGCAGTACAGAAACTTCTCAATTTGATGCAATCCCAATAGTTGATTTTGGCTTTGACTGCCTGTGCCTCCCGGGTCTTTTCCAGAAATTCTTTGCCTGTGCCAATATCTTGAAGGGTTTCTCCAATGTTCTCTAGTAACTTGATGGTGTCAGGTCGTAGATTTAGGTCTTTAATCCATGTTGAGTGGATTTTTGTGTAAGGTGTAAGGTAGGGTGTCGCTCCCCCTCTTTGAGGAGGAATGACACAGGACCCTGCGCTGTTCTTTTGTCTGCTCGGCCCTCCTCGGGTTTGCTGCTGGTTCTTCCCGGGTTGGCTGCCGTCCCTTCCACCTCCGTGGAAGGGCAGTGCCCCCTGCCACTTTCCCCACTTCCGCGGGGGCAGCACACCGCCGGCCGGCTCTCTCGTGGGCTGCTCAGATGTTCCTTCAGATAGATGTTCCCGGTGCATGTTGTCTCTCTCCTCCTTTATAGTCCTCTTCCACCAATCCCAACTCTGCTACCCACACACCGAGTACGCTGCTCTCCTCCAATCAGGAGCAGCTCCTGCAGCTTGTCAAGTTGGTGACAGGCAGCTGTGTACAAGCTGTTTACTCCTCTCCCAGCGCCATATTGTGGGAGAGCAGATGCATAGAATAAGTCTTAATTCTAGTAACTTAGTCTAGTCCGAGTTGCTCCCCAGAGTAGGGGTCTTGCTTCATGCTTCTGCACGTGGAAATCTAGTTTTCCCAGCACCATTTATTGAATAGACTGTCCTTGCTCCAGGAATTGGTTTTAGATCCTTGATTAAATATAAGTTAGCTGTAGATGTTTGGGCTGATTTCTGGTGTTTCAATTCTGTTCCATTGGTCTATCCATCTGTTTCTGTACCAGTAACATGCTGTTTTGATTACAACTGCCCTGTAGTATGTCCTGAAATCTGGTATTTTGATGCCTCCGGCTTTGTTTTTGTTGTACAAGATTGCTTTAGCTATTCAAAGTCTCCTGTGTCTCCATATGAATTTCAGCACCATTTTTTCCAGATCTGAGAAGAAGGTCTTCGGTATCTTGATTGGTATTGCATTGAATCTATAAATTGCTTTTGGGAGAATGGACATTTTGATGATATTGATTCTTCCAATCCATGAGCATGGAAGATTTTTCCATTTCTTGGTATCCTCTTCTATTTCTTTCTTTAAGGTTTTGTAATTCTCATCGTAGAGATCTTTAACATCCTTGGTTAAGTTTATTCCAAGGTATTTGATTGTTTTTGTAGCTATTGTGAATGGGATTGATCTTAGAAGTTCTTCCTCAGCCATGGCATTGTCTGTGTATACAAAGGCGGTTGATTTTTGTGCATTGATTTGATACCCTGCTACTTTGCCAAAATCTTCTATGAGTTCCAATAGTCTCTTAGTAGAGTTCTTTGGGTCCCCTAAATAAAGAATCATGTCATCTGCAAAGAGGGATAGTTTGAGTTCTTCCTTCCTAATTTGTATCCCTTTAATTTCTTTTTCTTGCCTAATAGCTCTGGCTAGAACTTCCAGAACTATATTGAATAGCAGTGGTGAGAGTGGGCATCCCTGTCTGGTACCAGATCTCAGTGGAAATACTTCCAACTTTTCCTGGGCTTTTATTTGTTGGGAGTGTCTCTATTACTGATTCAGTCTCCATCTTGGTTTTTGGTCTGGTTAGGTTTTCTATATATTCATGACTCAATTATGGCAGACTGTATTTGTCCAGTAATCTACCCATTTTGTTCTGAGTTCCCAATTTGTTGACATACAGCTCTTTGTTTTAATTCCTGATGAATTATCTGTGGTATCTGTTGTTTCACTTCCTTTTTCATCTCTAAATTTATTAATTTGAGTTTTCTCCCTCTTTTTTTTGGTTAGTTTGATAAAAAGTGTATCACTTATATTTACTGTTTTTAAAAAAGCTCTGTTTTTCCACTGGTCATCAATATTGATTTTTGCTTCAGTTTTTTAATTTATTCTCTAATATTTATTATTTCTTTAATTCTATTAATTTGAGTTTGGTTTATTATTGTTTTTCTAGGTCTTTGAGATGCATCAATAGCTCATACATTTGGTACCTTTTGAATTTCTTCATGTAGGGACCAATTGATATAAACTTTCCTCCTAACATTGCTTCTGTTGTATCCCATATGTTTGATATGAGGTATTGTCTTCATTTGTGGGATGAAAAGTTCTGTAGATATCAGTTAGGTCAAGTTGGTCCATAATGCTCACTAACTCTGTTGTTTCTTTGTTGACTTTCTGTTTAGATCATGTATTGATGAATGTGGGGTATTGAGGCCCCCCATTGCTATTATATTAATGTCTATGCTTCCCTTTAAGTTAATTAACATTTAATTTAAATATCCAAAATTCTGTATTAGGTACATATGCATTTTTTATAGTCACACCTTCCTGTGAGTTGATACCTTAATGATTATGCCATGCCCTTCTTTGTCTTTTTTAACAGTTTTTGTGTTAAGTTTATTTTGTCTGATAATATTATGGCAACACCTGCCCTTTTATGCTTTGATAGCATGGGATATCTTTTGAATTTTTTCACTTCCATTTGTGTGTATCTTTTTTGGTGAGATCTGTTTCTTGTAGGCGGAAAATAGACAGGTCATGTTTTTCAATTCATTCAGCTTTTCTGTGTCCTGTAACTGGAGAGACTGGATTTTTGAGGCTATTTACTTTCTCTTTTTTTAGATTTATTTATTTATTTGAAAGTCAGTGTTACACAGAAAGAGGAGAGGCAGAGAGAGAGAGAGAGAGAGAGAGAGAGAGGTCTTCCATCTGATGGTTCACTCCCCAATTGGCCACAATGGCTGGAGCTGCACTGATCTGAAGCCAGGAGCCAGGAGCCTGGAGCCAGGAGGTTCTTCCAGGTCTCCCACGTGGGTTCAGGGCCCAAGGACTTGGGCCATCTTCTACTGCTTTCCCAGGCCATTGCAGAGAGCTAGATCAGAAGTGGAGCAGCTGGGTCTTGAACCAGTGCCCATATGGGATGCCGGTGCTTCAGGCCAGGGCATTAACCTGCTGCACCACAGCGCCAGTCCCATGAGGCCATTTACTTTTAAGGTACTATTAATAAATAATGACTGGCCCTGCCATTTTTTTTGCAAAATATTCCTATTATTTATATGGATTTCTTTTGTAATTTTACTGGCAGGTTTTTTGCCTTCACTGCACAATGATTGTCCAGAAGGCCAGTTATACCCTGCACCCTCTCATGCAACCACAGAGTCCCACAGCTTCAGCACACAAGGCTCCCACAGTTGCTGAATGCAGAGGTTCTGCTCTGCCCTGCCAGTCTGTTCAGTCCACAGAGAGGCAGATGTTGCCTGAACCAGCTGTCCATGGGCTTGAGACCCAGAGCTTGTGGTGTGTTGGAAGACTGGGGGAACCTTGCAGTCCTACATGGGTACTCAGCCCCCTATCTATCCTCCCAGCCAGGCTCAAAGTCAGTGGGGCCACATACTTTTCCATCTGCTGGAATCTCTGGATCACATGCATGCATAAGTGCCACACATGGCCCTCTCTCCACCACTATCACCAGTACTGCTGAGAAGATGGTGCCCTGCCTGAGCCAGTTGCTGTGCTTGCATGCAAGGCCTACCACAGCTGCTGCCCAAGCCCCAAATGGCACCTGCCCTCCCCCAACTGGGTGCTGCTGTGGAAAGGATGGGGTGAGAGAAACATGTCCCCCTTTTCCCACTGAATCCATGAGTATCCATTAGCCCCTAAGGCTGCAGATGGACTCACATCATGGTCTCCCTCCAACTATATCACCAAGGGCTGCTGCAGTTTGGTCTCACCTCTGTCTCTAAGCTGCTAACTGCTCTGGCTTTCAGATGCTTAGTGTATTGTGTCCATGTTCATGCTGCACATCTGCACCTTCCACACAGGTCTACAGCATTCCTCTTCCTTCAATAGAATTCCCACTGGGGTTTTCTCTCAATTCTCCCCTTAGAGTTCACTTCCTACATTTCTTATTATTTTCTCTAGCCTAGTGCAGAACATTTTTTCTTATTCTACCATCTTGGAATCCATTTTCAAAATTTGATGATAAAACTCTCTTTTTCTGCCTTTTCTATTAAAGAACTTTGGGAATATTTTTGGCTAAATCATGTTGCAATGAGTTGGGAGCACAGGCCCAGTATCTTATGACACTACTGCTTGGGAGATGCCATCCTTACAAGCCCTTCACAAGCTGCTTCTCAGGCTACAGACTAGCACCAGACCTATGGATGCTCAGGTACCTTGTTTGGAAGGGCTTAGCATTTGCACATATCCTGTACACATACTCCCATATACTTTAATCAGCTCTAAATTATTATAGTGCAATGTGAATGCTTTATAAACAGTCATTATGCTCTACTATTTATGGAATAATAACCAAAACACGATGTTTTTATGTTTTTGATCTGTGGTTGGTTGACTCCTAGAAGGCAAACCCACAGACTGGGGTGCTGACTGAGCCTTCTAAGAGGTGGATGATAGAATTCATTTAGATTGTGATCTAGGGCCTACACCTGGCCAGTAGTCAATTAGAAAAACACTCAACTCCATTGCTACTGACTCCACTCACCTGTCACCAACACAACACTGCTTCCCTTCCCCTGCCTTGTTTCATCCTTACAGCTGCCTCTGAAGACAGATGGGAAAGTCTGGCACAGCAGGGGAGGGTGATGAACACTATCCTGTTATTCTTTTGGTCAAGACAAGATTTCTTACAGGGAAGGATTTTTAGCCTAGCAGTTAAGATGCTCACATCAGAGTGTTTGGGTTCAATTTCCTTCTTTCTGCTAATGAAACCCCTGGGGGCAGCAGGTGATGGTTTAAATATTTGGGTCCCTTCCACCCACATGGGAGCCCTGGATTGAATTCCTGGATCCTAATTCCAGCCAGACCCAAACACAGCTTCAGCCAGTGTGTACACTTGGAGATTAAACAAGCTGGTGGAAGCCTCTCCAGGTGTCTCTGTCTCCATGCACCACCACCCCAAATAAATGAATTTTGAAAAAAACTTCTTAGAAAAAATAAAGACATTTTTCTAAGACCAGATGATGTTGACATTTTATGCCAAGGCTGTGAGTAGGGCTATTATTGAACTTCTGGCTCTAACCACTATTATTCCAGGCTTGTGGCTAACCATGACCTCACCAGGGGTCTTGTGCCTAGCAAATTGGGCCCTGGCCCACTTAAATTTTTATGACAATTCTTTGCTTTAAATCCAGCAGGGATCTTCCAGTGCCATTACTTTTGTGTGTCTTCTGTGTCCTGGACATTTCCCCAAGTACGCATGCTAACTCTTCTCCTATCAAGTCTCTTCTGTGTACTATCTCCAGAATCTTCATTTTTGATATTTCAAACACCCAAAGACTTGCCCCCTTCCTTTAGCAATCTCTGTGTCTTTCATCACCACTCCTAAGGCATAAAACTTAGTCTGATGAGCTGGCTAGCAGCTGAAAGCCTGTGATTTTAGTCATACAGGCATACCAGTTAATATAATGATCTTCTGTGTCTGCATACAGTAGCTCAGAGTTATAGACTCATAATGCCAAAATTCAAATTCTTGCTGGGGAACTCAACTCTCTGGGCCTCAGTTTCATTTGGAAAATGAGTGTTATACATGTCCTTACCTCCTGGGATTGGTGACTATTAATTAGATGGTGTATGTGAATGACTGACCGAGTGCCTTGAATTCTGTCAGATCCCAAATATTGAACACTCATGTATCAACATGACCAAAAACAAAGAGCAAACACATGAAATACACATCAGAGCCCTGCTACTATGAAAAGTAACTTCTATTCTTTCCGTAATGTCTTCTTGAACAGCTGAACACTCTCACCATAAAGTAGAAGAGAATTGAGTTTGTGTCTTTGACCACATCGCAGCCTACCCCATTCCTTCATTCCACACATCTATACATATAAAGTAACCATGAGACCAAGTTCTCCTAGTTAGAACAGTCAGCCTTGTCACACACAGTTAAGACAGAGAAAATATTGTGACCTTAAGAAATAACAATGTGAACAATGTGAACTGTAACATTAAAAACTGTATCATTAAAAGCCTACCTCAATTTGTGGCCAAAGAATTTAGCAGGGTCAGATCTGTGGCAACAAAGCACTCTCAACACAAAGATAGAATAATCAGAAATTTATCTACAATTAAATAGACAAAGAAATGTGAAGATTAGAACATTACTTATGGAGGGAAAGATAACAATGCTGGAAGATTCATGGCTTGGGAATCCCAGAACATGTGCTTCAGGGTCCCAATTGTGAGGTGACAATCAGAATATCTTCTCCACAGGGGAGCTTGTAAAGTTTCTCCCTTTTAAGTTCCCTTAAAATTCTTATGAATAAGGGTGGCATCCATCCAATGGTCCTTGTGTGACTAGGTATGGAGTCTATTCTCTCAGAAACTGGTTAGGGACCTGTGGGAACATCTATCCTTGATCCATATCTCACTAAAAAAAGCTTATTTTTCTCTGTAGGTGAGCTAAGCCCCCAAGGAAAATGGCATCCATAGTTCTAGGCTTTTGAGTTTACAGTGCAAACAAGGACATGGGAGATTTTTTTAAAAAAAGATTTATTTATTTATTTGAAAGGCAGAGCTACAGAGAAGCAGAGACAGAAAGAGAGAAAGAGAGAGGGAGAGAGAGCAAGCGAGTGAGCTCTTCCATCTGCTGGCTCACTAACCAAAGGGATGCAATGGCCAGGACTGAGCCAATCTAACACCAGGAGCCAGAAGATTTCTCTGGGTCTCCCACATAAGTGCAGGAGTCCAAGCACTTGGGCCACCTTTTACTACTTTCTCAGGCACAGCAATGTAAAGAGAATGAAAAAGTAAAAGGAAAAAGTTTGACTCAAGGACAAGAATTAAGAAAGATAAGGAGATGAGTCTGTACAACCTTGGGTGAACAGAGGGTGTTTGGGGAATAGAGGGCATCCTCTGTTCTTCCAAACAATGTTCTAATCAAGTTGTGTGGGAATATGGCTCTGGCCAGGCCAGTTCACAAACAACATTAAAAACATTTGCCTCTGGCTGATTGTCAAACACTACTATGGTTAAGGTCAGGTAAGGGATTACATAAGGATATAAAAGTAAGAATTAAAACAAATGAAGGTGGGGTGGAACTGATTGCTTCCCGAATGCTACATGTGTTGCCCATGATGCTTTATTCCAGTGCTGTGGTTTTATCTAACAGATGAGAATCTTTGTAAATAAATCTTATCTTTCCACTTTCATGGGTACGTGGATGTTTGTTCATGACTCAAACCTCTAATATTGAAGTCTGTGCACAACTCTTGGCCAGATCACTATCTGGTCAAAACAAGCAGAGAGCAGGATTGGAAATGCAGCAGCCCGGACCACAACCAGTGCCCATATGGGATGCTGACACTGCAGGTGGTGGCTTTTACCCACTACAACACAGCACCACCCAAGATCCTTAATTTAATATTAACCCTCCACTAACCTTTAAGATCAGAGATGTTCATTGCATAGGCCAGACATAACTTTGAGCTAAACATTTTAAAATTTTATTTGTTTATTTAAGTAGCAGAGTTACAGACAGAGAGGGAAAGAGAGAAATGTCTTTCATCCAATGGTTCATTCCCCGAATGGCTACAATGGATGAAGCAGGGCCAGTCTGAAGCTAGGAGCCAGGTGCTTCTTTTGGGTCTCCCACATGGGTGCATGGGCTGAAGTGCTTGGGCCATCCTCTACTGTCTTCCTAGGTCATAAGCAGAGAGCTGGATTGAAAGAGGAGCACCCAAGACTTGAACCAGCAGCCATATGGGATGCTGGCGCTGCAGTTGGATGCATTTTGGTTTATGGATAAACATTACAAAAAATAACAAGTTTAACAAAAAGAATTAAAGAATTAAAGATTGAAAAGAAAATTTTTGCAGTAGGTGCTTTAAAAAAGGAAATCATATCAATGAGAATTATTGTCATTAATAACTAAGGGTGAAATATCTTAGTTTTTTGGCAATTATGTGAGTTCTAACTTATAATTAATTTAATTGCTATTAGCTGAAGGCAGATACCAGGGAAGCATTCCATAATATATTTGCAAGGGATCATAATGAAACATTAAATATTACAAAGGAGTGAGGATTTAGAGGTCCAGGAAATGACACCACCTAACTAATCAGGGGAGGTATAAAAAGATTCTTGCCAGTGGAGAATTTCAAGGTGCAGCAGACAACCAACAAAAGGAACTACTTTACCTTGATCCTTTGCTTTCTTTTGTTATTACTTATAAAAAAACTATTGAGGAGATATTTTATATAGCACAGAAAAGTTAGTAATAGGATACAATGTAAAACACATAGATTAGAAGAATGCATTAATAAGTATGTTGTAATTTGTCTACTATGTCATTCACATGTCAATCCATGATCAGATTGCTGTACACTGAGATAGTTATTAAGATTATCAGGGCCCGTATATATTCCAATTATGTAGGGTAAAGTGAAAATATTGAAGTAATATAAAAGAAATAACATGAAATTGACACAGCACTTGGGTTGAGTATACACAGCAATGTTATATGGTCCCTATACAAAAAAAATCCAACATAATTTTCCTGTTTATTATCTAAAGTTAACAAATCCTCTACAGGTATATATTAGAAAAATATTTTTTCTATTTAACACCTGTCCTGGTGGTTAACAGGTATTATGCTGTTGCTCCCCCATTCACGGAGGAACGACACTAGACCCTGCGCTGTTCTTTTGTCTGCTCGGCCCTTCCCGGGTTTGCTGCTGGTCCTTCCCAAAGATGGCTGCCAGCCCCTCACTCGTGGAGGAATGGCACTGTCCCGGGTTAGCTGCCGACCCCTCCACCTCCGTGGAGGGACAGCACCCCCCACCGCTTTCCCCGCTTCTGCGGAGGAGCAGCACACCGCCGGCCGGCTCTCTCGGGGGCTGCTCAGATGTTCCTCAGGTGTTCCTTCAGATGTTCCTGGTGCATGTTGTCTCTCTCCTCCTTTATAGTCCTCTTCCACCAATCCCAACTCTGCTGCCCACACGCCAAGCATGCTACTCTCCTCCAATCAGGAGCAGGATCAGCTCCTGCAGCTTATCAGTCAAATTGGCGAGAGGCAGCTGCATAGAAGTTTACTCCTCCCCAGCGCCATATTGTGGGAGAGCAGATGCGTAGAATTAGTCCTAGTTCCAGTAATTTAGTCTAGTCTCAGTTGCTCCCCACATTATGCACTTTATTGTGAATTAACATAGGCATATTTAGTAGGGAACACATCATAAAATTGAGAAACTTTAGTAACATTAGTAGTTATTTCCAGATTGGCTATTATGGGATGGACAAATAGTTAGAAAGTGTTTTTCAATGTTAAGGTTACTTTAGTGGAGAATAATCATCATGTATTTTTGTACATTTTGAATTATATTTACATATGATTTGGGGATCTGAATAATAGAATGTTCTTGTATTTTAGGGGAAGCATAAATAATTAAATGTGATCTGCCCATTTTGTAAAAGAACATGTTTCAAAGCAAAATGACAACTGAGAATTATAATATACAAAAATAAAATTAAACATTGTTGGAAATATTTGACATTGTTGTTTAAAGGTAGTATCTTCTTTTCAAGGTGTATTTGAAAAAAAACAATCTGTGAAGTATAATTGCATCAGATGGTATTGAGACTCTACAGTTACAGTAATATTTTCTTCAGCCACAAAATATGTTTCATAGATGCATGAAGAACTTTTCTCATAGTTAATGTTACTTTTTTCAGGGCCATATTTAAAGCATAACACATTTAGTGATCATTGCAATTAAGTTTCTTTTGTCTGGTCCTGGAAGAGCTGATTCATCCTGAAAACATCTCATATTATGAGAAGAAATGAGGAGAGTTTTCATTGTCCATATCTGCAAATCAAAATTCTAACTCATAAAGAGCAGTCCTGCAAAAATACTTTTTATTCATGAGTAAAGAATTGAGCAGTAGTTGGGGCTGGCACAGAGGCACAGTAGGTTAATCCTCCACCTGTGGTGCCAGCATCCCATATGGACGCTGGTTCTAGTCCCAGCTGCTCCACTTCCAATCCAACTCTCTGCTAAGGCCTGGGAAAGCAATAGAATATGGCCCAAGACCATGAGCCCCTGAACCCATGTGGGAGATGGGGAAGATGTACCTGGCTGGTGGCTTCAGATCAGCATGGCTCTGACATTTTGGGAGTGAACAAATGGAAAGAAGACCTTTCTCTCCTGTCTCTCCCTCTCACTGTCTGTACCTCTACATCTCAAATGAAATAAATAAAGCTTTTCAAAAATAATTGAGCAGTAGGCAATATTTTATCTTGGCCTGAATAAGGGACTATTACAATTTTATTCATTCATTCATTCATTCATTCATTTTTATTTTCAGTAACTACCTCAGTGGCCTTAAGATTATATTCATCATGCCTCTTTATCCAAACTTTTGGCTTAATTTAATATTGGTAGAATAAATTCCTTACTTATGGTCACATTTGGGGCTTTAGATATTCCTTTGCAGGGTCTTCTTTTGAATGGGATATTTACAAATCAACAAACTTGGAAATATTTTACATTTTTAACTTGCTTTGAAAGAGATAGGTAAAGTGACAATTCTATGGCAAAGGCCCACCTTGCCATAGCTTGGACTCCTAGGTGACCTGAACAATGATGAGCCCATTTTTCCAGGAAATATTATTCTGGTTATTTGGCCATATTTTATGTGATTTTAGCCCATCTGTCTATTTGGGCATTGTACTCATGTTCAGGCAAGTTCATAGCAGCATGGGCATATACATGAAAAACTGAGATAATACTATTTTAAGCACTGCCCCATGTATTTTATCATCATTTTCATAATTTTTGTCCATGAATTTTCTATTTTTTCCTTTTAGATAGGCATCCATGTAGCCATCTATCATTGTCCATGAATCAGTAAAAATATGACATTCTCTTCCCATTTTACTAACAAGGCTCTGGTGCACTGCTTTTATTTAGTCAATGAATAGTTAGTTTACCCATGGTTTTAGAGTCACTTTTTGGCAAGGGCTGTATGAAATCATCTTTTGGGCTGGTGCAGGCAAACTTGGTTAATCGTCCGCCTGTGGCGCCAGCATCCCATTTGGGCACCGGGTTCTAGTCCCGGTCATTCCTCTTCCAGTCCAGCTCTCTGCTGTGGCCTGGGAAGGCAGTGGAGGATGGCCCAAGTGCTTGGGCCCTGCACCTGCATGGGAGACCAGGGAGCCAGGAGGAAGCACCTGCAACCCACTGCAAATACCAATGAGCTTCTTTAAGTGAGTTGTTTCATTTATATTTTGTAAATATTAGATCTGAAAAAGTTAAATACACATTTTGGCATTTCAATAGCCATTACATTTTTTTTTATTAGTACTTAAGTTGTATAATAAAAGTAAGAATAGCAAAATCAGAAAATAGTCGTTTCCATCTGGGAATTTTTTTTTAACTTTTATTTAATGAATATAAATTTCCAAAGTACAGCTTATGGATTACAATGGCTTCCCCCCATAACGTCCCTCCCACCTGCAACCCTCCCCTTTCCCACACCCTCTCCCCTTCCGTTCACATCAAGATTCATTTTCGATTCTCTTTATATACAGAAGATCAGTTTAGCATACATTAAGTAAAGATTTCAACAGTTTGCTCCCACACAGAAACATAAAGTGAAAAATACTGTTTGAGTACTCATTATAGCATTAAATCTCAATGTATAGCACATTAAGGACAAAGATCCTACATGAGGAGTAAGTGCACAGTGACTCCTGTTGTTGACTTAACAAATTGACACTCTTGTTTATGGCATCAGTAATTACCCTAGGCTCTTGTCATGAGCTGCCAAGGCTATGGAAGCCCCCTGAGTTCACTGACTCTGATAATTTTTAGACAAGGCCATGGTCAAAGTGGAAGTTCTCTCATCCTTCAGAGAAAGGTACCTCCTTCTTTGATGACCCATTCTTTCCACTGGGATCTCACTCGTGGAGATCTTTCATTTAGGTTTTTTTTTTTTTTTTCACCCAGAGTGTCTTGGCTTTCCATGCCTGAAATACTCTCATGGGCTTTTCAGCCGGATCCGCATGCCTTAAGGGCTGATTCTGAGGCCAGAGTGCTGTTTAGGACATCTGCCATTCTATGGGTCTGCTGTGTATCTCACTTCCCATGTTGGATCATTCTCTCCCTTTTTGATTCTATCAGCTAGTATTAGCAGACACTATTCTTGTTTATGTGATTCCTTTGGTTCTTAGTCCTATCATTATGATCAATTGTGAACAGAAATTGATCCCTGGGACTAGTGAGATGGCATTGGTACATGCCACCTTGATGGGATTGAATTGGAGTCCCCTGGTATGTTTTTAACTCTACCATTTGAGGTAAGTCAGCTTGAGCATGTCCCGAATTGCACATCTCTTCCCTCTCTTATTCCCACTCTTATATTTAACAGCGATCACTTTTCAGTTAAGTTTCAGCACTTAAGAATAATTGTGTATTGATTACAGTATTCAACCAAAAGTATTAAGTAGAACAAACAAAAATTACTAAGAGGGATAACATATCAAGTTGCTCATCAACAGTCAGGGTGAGGGCTGATCAAGTCACCGTTTCTCATAGTGTTCATTTCACTTTAACAGGTTTCCTTTTTGGTGCTCAGTTAGTTGTCACCTATCAAGGAGAACAAGTGGTATTTGTCCCTTTGGGATTGGCTTATTTCACTCAGCATAATGTTTTCCAAATTCCTAACAGGGATCATTTTCAGTTAAAATTTAAACACCTAAGAATAATTGTGTGTTAATTACAGAGTTCAACCAATGGTACTAGAACAAAAAAAAGTACTAAAATGGATAAAGTGTTACATTGTACATCAACCGTCAGGACAAGAGCTGATCAAGTCACTGTTTCTCATAGTGTCCATTTCATTTCAACAAGTTTCCCCTTTGGTGCTCAGTTCCTTCTTAGGAATTCTGACCTCAGAAATCTTGGGTTACCTCTTCTGTTAATTCAGATAATATTGGTTCCTCAGTTCTGATCACAACTCTACCCATACCTTCAGGTATTTGGATTTCTGACCAGGAGACTGTGAACTCTATTTCATTATTAGGTAGGTCATGTTGAAGATTCAGAGATTAATTTTTAAGATGGATTTATTTATTCATTCTTTTATTTGTTTCAAAGGTGGACAGAAAGTTTTCCTTCTAATGGTTCACTTTCCAAATGATCACAACAGATAGGGCAGAGCCAGCCTGAAGCCAAGAGCAAGGAATTCCATGCAGACTGTCTGCATGAGAGGCAGGAGTCTAACTACTTGACTCATCTTCTGTTGCTTTCCCAAGTTTATTAGCAAGGGTCTGAATAAGAAACAGAACAACTAGAACCCAGACTAGGAATCAAAAGACACTCTATATGGGAGGTCAGGATTGAAAGGGGCACCTTAACCCATGGCATCACAACCCAGACCCCGATTTAGAGATTCTTATTTTATAAGTCTAGTCCTAAATTCTCTTTATAGGAAATGGTGAGTGTCCCCAGACTACAAAGCTGGTGTTTTGACTTATGACCTGTTCATGGTATCCTACATTAGTACTTAGAGAAAGATTCTGGGGAAGTGTATTTGGCTCCATCTGTTATTCTGAAGTGGTAACTGAAGCCTTGTCCTAAATTAATAATCATTCTAACCAGTAATATCCTGCATTTCATCTTAGTATCTAAAGCATATAACTAGAGTTGTGCCTAGTGCCCTACAAGTAAGTATATGTGCTGCATGAATCAATGGTGGCTGCGTGTTAAAACAAGGAGTAAGATGAACTTCACCAATGGGTACTGAGGTGTCTTAAAGAAAAATGTATACTCTGTTCATGGGATTATACATATATTTGCTTATTTAATCCTCTATAAGGATTTAATCCTCTTATTTATTTGCTTATTTAATCCTCTATAATACTCTATAAGAATCAGTAAGCTAATTCCAAATTAGAACTGCAAATCACAAAGTTCTGTTCTCTAACAAAAATCCATAGCTAAAATATGGAATGGTAAAAATTGGAAATTAAGTTTCCCTGTTTCAAAAAGTCTGATTCCTAAACATGTTCACCTTGAGGGGTGCACAACAGACCTACATATTATCTAGATGTCACCTCCTAGCTTATTCACACAGTTCTTATTTTTTTATTTTTATTTTTGACAGGCAGAGTGGACAGAGAGAGACACAGAGAGAAAGGTCTTCCTTTTCCATTGGTTCACCCCCCAATGGCCTCTGCAGCCAGCCCGCTGCAGCCGGCGCACCACGCTGATCCAAAGCCAGGAGCCAGGTGCTTCTCCTGGTCTCCCATGTGGGTGCAGGGCCCAAGTGCTTGGGCCATCCTCCACTGCACTGCTGGGCCACAGCAGAGAGATGGACTGGAAGAGGATTGATTGGGATAGAATCCGGCACCCCAACTGGGACCAGAACCCAGTGTGCTGGCACCACAGGTGGAGGATTAGCCTATTGAGTCGTGGTGCCGGCCATCACACAGTTCTTGCCCTGACTCAATATTCTCATCACAGGGTTCTATTCCTGAAATGGGTCCACTTTCCTTCCATAAATCCAGCCTCTCCTCCTTTATACTTCCTATTTTATTTCAATTATTCATTTTCTCATATGTTTATCAAGGCTGCATATTCTCATTCACCATATCTGCTAATTAAGCACCTGAGCCTCATGATTTCAAATCTATCTGCCTACTCCATGCATGCACCTGACAGAGTATCTATTAGGATACCAACCCTGATCTAATTAGATTTATTATTCTCTAAGTGATATTAATGTACACCTATAAACATTATTATACCTAGCAAATTATACTATTTCTTTATGCTCCATAAATATTTCAACCCTTCTTCCACAAATTCGGTTTCATGATATTTCTCCCAGTTAACAAAACAGATGGAATGACTAAAAACAAACAAAAAAAAAAACACAAAAAAAAACACAAAAAAACTCTGCTGCCATAGAAATTACAAATATATCAGAATTCATTCACATTTTTATTCATTTTATTGTTTTCAAAATTAAATTAACCATGATATATTCTTTTGTTATTTTACTAATTTGTATTCCTTTTACTTTCTTAACATTTCATGTAGCTAATTACAAATGAAATTCCCATCATCTTTAAGTTCTCCATTGTTTGTCCAGTTCTCCTCTCACCATGTAAATGCAGTGTGTGACTTCTTTATGGGAAAGAAACCACCCGTGCACCTAATGCCCAACACTTCAGTACCATCTCCTTCTTCCCTTCCTAACGATGCAGCGAGAACAGCTGCCCTTTCTTCATACACTCTTCATGCTTTGACTTAAAAGCATCACTAGTAACTTCTCCCACTGGAATGGCTGATCTCTATGTTAGTAAATCTTAAAAGACCAGATGTTTCCAAATAAACAGACCTACTGAGCATTCCTATCGTATCTCAATTTTGAAAGATGTGTTTCCAAAGTCAGAGTTACAGAGAGAGATAGAGGGAGAGGAGAAGGGGGAGGGGGAGGGGAAGGGGAGGGGGAGGGGAGGGGGATGGAGAGGGAGAGGGAGAGATCCTCAATCTGCTGATTCACTCCCCTGATGGCCACAACAGCCATCACAGGATCAGGGTGAAGCCAGGGACCAGGAGATACTTCCAGATCTATAATGTGGGTGGCAAGCATCCAGGTACTTGAGACATCTGCTATTTTCCCAGGTTATTGGCAGGGTGCTGGACTGGCAATGGAGCAGCCAGGATATGAACCAATATCCATATGGAATACCAGTGTCACAGTCGATGGCTTAGCCTGCTATGTCACGGCACTTGCCCCTGTTTTCTATTAGCAACAGAAAAACATAATTATGATTGTCTTTTGGGATCTTCAATTTTACAAAGTTTTTTTTTTGAAATCTCATGCTTTCTGGCTCTTAAACTTAATCTAGCTACTCCCTCCCAGTGTCTTATTATTGGAACTGAACTAGACTTTGTCTCAGCCCTGATTCTCTTCTTTGACTCCATACCATCTTGGCATTCTCATTTATTGATTCAATTGTTTCAATTCCTTTTCTTGCTATCACTAAGATGTCCAAAGTCTAAAAACTCACTGGAAATTTTTATTATAAGGTCTAATCTCAACTTGTGTGTCTTAGAGCCCCCAAAAGTAAGGATAGTGGCATGTAAAATCTTCCAGGAAAATGGAATTAAAAGACAAATTTCAGAGCAGGCATTTGGCCTGGCAGTTAATCACGATTTTGGAAAGCTGCATCCAGTATCATGTCTAACTCTTTTCTTAATTTTAGCTTCCTGATAATGTACACCCCAGGAGGCAATAGGTGGTAGATTCAAATTTGGCATTGATCAGGCTCAACCCCAGTTATTATGGTGTTTAGAAAGTGAACAAAGAATTGGAATATTTCTCTCTCTTTCAAAAAGTATTTCAGTGATGTAAGTTTTTGTTGGGCTAATTTAAAACCCACATTTTTTCATAATATGCATTTCATGGACTTTTTGAAGACTCATGCTTATAGATTTCAAAGTTATTTGCACAACAATGACAATTTTTTTTGTTATTTGAAAGAATTAGACAGAGATAGGAGCATGAAGGAATTCCTCACCCACTAGTTCCATTTCCAAATACCCAAATATAGGCAGGACTGGGTGAGATAATGTAAAGAGTCTGGAACTACATCTGGGTCTCTTAGGTAGCTGGACCCAAGCATTTGGTAAATCAACTTTCACCTCTCAGGATGCATTAGCAGGAACTGGTTAGAAGCAGAGTAGCTTGAATTGATCTGGCACTCTGATATGGGATGCAGGCATCCAAAGAAATAGCTTAACATTCTGCATAATGATGTACGACTCCTTGTTTTCAAAGGACTTGGACATTTTGTCAAAATATATGCAACACTTTATGCCACTGGAAAACATATAAAAATATTTTTCTTGTATATCTCCAAGAAAACTTCTAAATCAAGTGGTCAATTTAAACAATACACTCAAACACATCTGCATTGTGAAAATACACTTATTCCAAGTTTCATTAACAGTTTAAGGGGTAGTCCTGGGTTCTCATCCCATGTTCTCTCTAAGTCACTACTATTCTGATAGTTCAATGTCATTTTAAGGTTTCAAGAAGATGTAGATCACATAACCCAAATCACAATGAGAATTGACGAAGATAATAGGAAATGGATTAAGTGTTCATATATAACATAAACTACTATTGTAAATACCAACAATGAACAACTGGGATTTGAAATGGAAGCAATTTTTTTAAGATTTTATTTATTTTTATTTGAAAGTCGAAGTTACTCAGAGACAGCAAATACAGAGGGGGGGGTGTCTTCCATCTGATGGTTCACTCCCTAATTGGCCACAATGGCCAGAGCTGTGCCAATCTGAAGCCAGGATTCAGGAGCTTCCTCTGGGTCTCCCATGGTGGTGCAGGGGCCCAAGGACTTGGGGCATCTTCTACTGCTTTCCCAGGCTATTGCAGAGAGCCAGATCAGAAGTGGAGTAGCCAGGTCTTGAATCAGCGTCCATATGGGATGCTGGCACTTCAGGCCTGGGTTTTAACCCTCTGTGCCACAGCACTGGCCCAGGAAGCAATATTATTAACAATACAGAAAAAAAGAGAAACAAGGGAAAGGGAAGCTAGATATATAAGTGGAAATACAGACATATAGTGTGATAGAGAGAAAAAAGGAAGCAAAAGAAGTAGAAGCAGAAACTGAATGAGGGGGGCGGAGCCAAGATGGCGGAATAGTGAGGGCGCGCACCGATAGTCCGGGAAAATTTAGTTTAATAAAAGGGGAGTTACGGTAGCCGCAGAAAATAGAACCAAAAAAAATTGCAGGGGAAACCCTTCTGGATGGAGCAGCCATGAATCGGAGGACCTACTGGGAGAACAAGGTCGCCCACCGCACGGAAGCCAAGTCGCGGGACCGAGCCCCAGAAGCCCCAGGGTCTGCGCACCAGTGCTCCAAGGGGAGTACATGCCACACAGACAACAGCGGGAAGACTTGGGACGCTCAGGGCTCCGAGTCCACACATCGGCGCTGGAAGGGGAGGTGAGCTCAATAACCCGAGACATTGGTGGGGAAACGGGGGTCAGAATCTAGAGGGGGGCCGGAAAGTGCAGCAAACTCACTACCGGAAAGAAGGAAAAAAAAAAAAGCTTCGGGGTTTCTCTTCCCCCTAACCTTGCAAAGGTTACAAGGCTGCAAGGCTTGAAGAATTCCCAAGAGACAAAGAGCAGGCCTCCTCTCTGGATTTACATATCAATGGGGGAGAGCTAAGGAACTGAGTCACTACAATTCAGTAGCCTAGGCAACCCAGTGGGAGTCCAGAAGAGCCAAAGACTGGAAGCTAAATACCATCAATTCTGCACAGCCCTGCCCTGCGGTGTTACTTACCCCCTGAATAAATAAAATAAATAAATAAATAAAAAGAGAGAGATTTACCACGCATAACCTGAGGGTGTCACCTCTGCACACCCTTAACCAGGAAGAACCAGGCAGAGCTCTCAGGCCGCACCCATCTCAAGCCTCCAAGGCTCCTCCAACAGCAGGCAGTCCACTTAACACGGACACAGTATAAAAAAAAAAAAAAAGAAAAAAAAACGCACAGTGACGCAAGAAGAATTAACTATGCCGAGTAACAAACACAGAAATAGAGGGAGCAAGATCAACGATGACACTATGATGCCTCCAAATAAGCAAAACACCCCAAGCCAAGAGTATGAAGATGATGAGATAGAAGAAATGCAAGATACGGATTTCAAAAAATTTATGATAAGAACATTTAGAAGTTTTCAAAAGCAAATCCTTGAACTACAGAAATCCTTAATGGACAAGATTGAAAATCTCTCTCGTGAAAATGAAATTTTAAGGAAGAGTCAAAATGAAACTCAGAAACTAGTAGAACAGGAAAGTGTTATAGTGAAGAGAAATCAAAATGAAATGAAGAGCTCAATAGATCAAATGACAAACACATTAGAAAGCCTTAAAAACAGAATGGGTGAAGCAGAAGAGAGAATATCGGACTTAGAAGATAGAGCACAGGAAAACATACAGTCAAACCAAAGAAAAGAAGAGGAAATTAGAAATCTAAAAAATATTGTTGGGAATCTACAGGATACTATTAAAAAACCCAACATTCGAGTTCTAGGAGTTCCTGAAGGCATGGAGAGAGAGAAAGGATTGGAAGGCCTTTTTAGTGAGATACTAGCAGAGAACTTTCCAGGTTTGGAGAAGGACAGAGATATCCTAGTACAGGAAGCTCATAGAACCCCCAATAAACATGACCAAAAGAGATCCTCACCACGACACGTGGTAATTAAACTTACCACAGTGAAACATAAAGAAAAGATCCTAAAATGTGCAAGAGAGAAACGTCAGATTACTCTCAGAGGATCTCCAATCAGACTCACAGCTGACTTCTCATCAGAAACCCTACAAGCTAGGAGGGAATGGCGAGACATAGCACAGGTGCTAAGAGAGAAAAACTGCCAGCCCAGAATATTATATCCTGCCAAGCTCTCATTTGTGAATGAAGGTGAAATAAAGACCTTTCATAGCAAACAGAAATTGAAAGACTTTGTGGCCACTCGTCCAGCCCTGCAAAAGATACTTAAAGATGTGCTACACTTAGAAACACAGAAACATGGCCATCAATATGAAAGAAGGGAAAGGAAGAACACCTACCAGTAAAAGAGCATGGGAAGCTCAAAGCATATACTAGAAAATATTTCCAGGAAAATGGCAGGGCAAAGTCACTACGTATGAATAGTCACATTGAACATTAATGGTCTAAATTCTTCAGTTAAAAGACACCATTTGGCTGACTGGCTCACAGAACAAAACCCAACTATTTGTTGCCTACAAGAAACACATCTCTCTAACAAAGAGGCATGCAGACTGAAAGTGAAAGGTTGGAAAAAGATATTCCATGCCAACAGAAACCAAAAAAAAGCAGGTGTAGCCATATTAATATCAGACAAAATAAACTTTAACACAAAAACTGTTAAGAGAGACAAAGAGGGGCACTATATAATGATTAAGGGTTCAATTCAACAGGAAGATGTAACTATTATAAATGTATATGCACCTAATTACAGGGCACCGGTCTATTTAAAAGATATGTTAAGGGACTTAAAGGGAGATTTAGATTCCAATACAATAGTACTGGGGGACTTCAATACTCCACTCTCAGAAATAGACAGATCATCCAGACAGAAGATCAACAAGGAAACAGCAGATTTAATTGACACTATTGCCCAAATGGATCTAACAGATATCTACAGAACTTTCAACCCTACATCTACAGACTTCACATTCTTCTCAGCAGCGCATGGAACCTTCTCTAGGATTGATCACATACTAGGCCATAAAGCAAGTCTCAGCAAATTTAAAAGAATTAGAATCATACCATGCAGCTTCTCAGACCACAGCGGGATGAAGCTGGAAATTAGCAACTCAGGAAACCCCAGAAAGTATGCAAACACATGGAGACTGAACAACATGCTCCTGAATGAACACTGGGTCATTCAAGAAATCAAAAGAAATCAAAAACTTTCTGGAAGTAAATGAAGACAACAACACAACATATCAAAACTTATGGGATACAGCAAAAGCAGTATTGAGAGGCAAAGTTATAGCAATAGGTGCCTATATCAAGAAATTGGAAAGGTACCAAATAAATGAGCTTTCAGCGCACCTCAAGGACCTAGAAAAACTGCAGCAAACCAAACCCAAATCTAGTAGGAGAAGAGAAATAATTAAAACCAGAGAAGAAATTAACAGGATTGAATCCAAAAAAAACATTACAAAAAATCAGCCAAGCGAGAAGCTGGTTTTTTGAAAAAATAAACAAAATTGACACCCCATTGGCCCAACTAACTAAAAAAAGAAGAGTAAAGACCCAAATCAATAAAATCAGAGATGAAAAAGGAAACGTAACAACAGACACCACAGAAATAAAAAGAATCATCAGAAATTACTACAAGGACCTGTATGCCAGCAAACAGGAAAACCTATCAGAAATGGATAGATTCCTGGACACATGCAATCTACCAAAATTGAACCATGAAGACATCGAAAACCTAAATAGACTCATAACTGAGACAGAAATTGAAACAGTAATAAAGGCCCTCCCAACAAAGAAAAGCCCAGGACCAGATGGATTCACTGCTGAATTCTACCAGACATTTAAAGAAGAACTGACTCCAATTCTTCTCAAACTATTCAGAACAATCGAAAAAGAGGGAGTCCTCCCAAATTCTTTCTATGAAGCCAGCATCACCTTAATCCCTAAGCCAGAGAAAGATGCAGCACTGAAAGAAAATTACAGACCAATATCCCTGATGAACACAGACGCAAAAATCCTCAATAAAATTCTGGCCAATAGAATACAACAACACATCAGGAAAATCATCCACCCAGACCAAGTGGGATTTATCCCTGGTATGCAGGGATGGTTCAACATTCGCAAATCAATGTGATTCACCACATTAACAGACTGCAGAAGAAAAACCATATGATTATCTCAATTGATGCAGAGAAAGCATTTGATAAAATTCAAAACCCTTTCATGATGAAAACTCTAAGCAAATTGGGTATAGAAGGAACATTCCTCAATATAATCAAAGCAATTTATAAAAAACCCACAGCCAGCATACTATTGAATGGGGAAAAGTTGGAAGCATTTCCACTGAAATCTGGCACCAGGCAGGGATGCCCACTCTCACCACTGCTATTTAACATAGTTCTGGAAGTTTTAGCCAGAGCCATCAGACAAGAAAAAGAAATCAAAGGAATACAAATCAAGAAGGAAGAAGTCAAACTATGCCTCTTTGCAGACGATATGATTCTGTACTTAGAGGATCCAAAGAACTCTACTAAGAGACTATTGGAACTCATAGAGGAGTTTGGCAAAGTGGCAGGATATAAAATCAATACACAAAAATCAACAGCCTTTGTATACACAAGCAATGCCATGACTGAGAAAGAACTGCTAAGATCAATCCCATTCACAATAGCTACAAAAACAATCAAATACCTTGGAATAAACTTAACCAAGGACGTTAAAGATCTCTACGATGAAAATTACAAAACCTTAAAGAAAGAAATAGAAGAGGATACCAAGAAATGGAAAAATCTTCCATGCTCATGGATTGGAAGAATCAATATCATCAAAATGTCCATTCTCCCAAAAGCAATTTATAGATTCAATGCAATACCAATCAAGATACCAAAGACCTTCTTCTCAGATCTGGAAAAAATGGTGCTGAAATTCATATGGAGGCACAAGAGACCTCGAATAGCTAAAGCAATCTTGTACAACAAAAACAAAGCTGGAGGCATCACAATACCAGACTTCAGGACATACTACAGGGCAGTTGTAATCAAAACAGCATTGTACTGGTACAGAAACAGATGGATAGACCAATGGAACAGAATAGAAACACCAGAAATCAATCCAAACATCTACAGCCAACTTATATTTGATCAAGGATCTAAAACCAATTCCTGGAGCAAGGACAGTCTATTCAATAAATGGTGCTGGAAAAACTGGATTTCCACGTGCAGAAGCATGAAGCAAGACCCCTATCTTACACCTTACACAAAAATCCACTCAACGTGGATTAAAGACATAAATCTACGTCCTGACACCATTAAGTTATTAGAGAACATTGGAGAAACCCTTCAAGATATTGGCACAGGCAAAGAATTTCTGGAAAAGACCCGGGAGGCACAGGCAGTCAAAGCCAAAATCAACTATTGGGATTGCATCAAATTGAGAAGTTTCTGTACTGCAGAAGAAACAGTCAGGAGAGTGAAGAGACAACCGACAGAATGGGAAAAAATATTTTCAAACTATGCAACAGATAAAGGGTTAATAACCAGAATCTACAAAGAGATCAAGAAACTCCACAACAACAAAACCAACAACCCACTTAAGAGATGGGCCAAGGACCTCAATAGACATTTTTCAAAAGAGGAAATCCAAATGGCCAACAGGCACATGAAAAAATGTTCAAGGTCACTAGCACTCAGGGAAATGCAAATCAAAAGCACAATGAGGTTTCACCTCACCCCGGTTAGAATGGCTCACATGCAGAAATCTACCAACAACAGATGCTGGCGAGGATGTGGGGAAAAAGGGACACTAACCCACTGTTGGTGGGAATGCAAACTGGTCAAGCCACTATGGAAATCAGTCTGGAGATTCCTCAGAAACCTGAATATAACCCTACCGTTCGACCCAGCCATCCCACTCCTTGGAATTTACCCAAAGGAGTTTAAATTGATAAACAAAAAAGCGGTCTGCACCCTAATGTTTATTGCAGCACAATTCACAATAGCCAAGATCTGGAACCGACCTAAATGCCCATCAACGGTAGACTGGATAAAGAAATTATGGGATATGTATTCTTTAGAATACTATACCGCAGTAAGAAACAACGAAATCCAGTCATTTGCAACAAAATGGAGGAATCTGGAACACATCATGCTGAGTGAAGTAAGCCAGTCCCAAAGGGACAAATACCATATGTTCTCCCTGATCAGTGACAACTGACTGAACACCAAAAAGGAAACCTCCTGAAGTGAAATGGACACTATGAGAAATGGTGTCTTGATCAGCATAGCCCTGACTGCTAATGGACAACTTAATACATTATCCCTCTTAGTAGTTTTTTTGTCTGTTCTACTTAATATGACTGGTTTAATTCTGTAATTATCACACAGTTATTCTTACGTGTTGAAAATTAACTGAAATGTGATCCCTGTTAAACATAAGAGTGGGAATAAGAGAGGGAAGAGATGTATAATTTGGGGCATGCTCGGGCTGACTTGCCCCAATTGGTAGAGTTGGAAACATACCAGGGGATTCCAATTCAATCCCATCAAGGTGGCATGTGCCAATGCCATCTCACTATTCCAAGTGATCAATTTCAGTTCACAATTGATCATAATGAAAGGACTAAGAGTCAAAGGGAGCACATAAACAAGTCTAGTATCTGCTAACACTAACTGATAGAATAAATAAAGGGGAGAGTGATCCAACATGGGAAGTGAGATACTCAGCAGACTCATAGAATGGCGGATGTCCTAAATAGCACTCTGGCCTCAGAATCAGCCCTAAAGGCACTCAGATCTGGCTGAAAAGCCCATGAGAGTATTTCAGGCTTGGAAAGCCAAGACACTCTGGCAAAAAGATCTCTGTGAGTGAGATCCCAGTGGAAAGAACAGGTCTTCAAAGAAGGAGGTGCCTTTCTCTGAAGGGAGGAGAGAACCTCCACTTTGACTATGACCGTGTCTAAACAAGATAAGAGTCGGAGAACTCAAGGGGCTTCCATAACCTTGGAAACTCATGACTGGAGCATAGGGAGATTACTGATGCCACAAACAGGAGTGTCAATTTGTAAAGTCAACAACAGGAGTCACTGTGCACTTACTCCTCGTGTAGGATCTCTGTCCTTAATGTGCTATACACTGAGGCTTAATGCTATAACGAGTACTCAAACAATATATTTCACTTTGTGTTTCTATGGGGGTGCAAACTGTTGAAATCTTTACTTAATGTACACTAAACTGATCCTCTGTAAAAAAAAAAAAAAAAAAGAAAGAAAGAAAGAAATTATCAACTCCCAACTTGACTCACACTGGGATTAAACATGACAATAGGTCTGATCTGATTTCATCATCATTTAAAAAAATCATCTATTATTTTTCACTTTATGTTTCTGTGTGGGAGCAAACTGTTGAAATCCTTACTTAAGGTATACTAAGCTGATCTTTTGTATATTAAGATAATCGAAAATGAATCTTGATGTGAATGGAAGGGGAGAGGGAGTGGGAAAGGGGAAGGTTGTGGGTGGGAGGGACGGTATGGGGGGGGAAGCCATTGTAACCCATGAGTCGTACTTTGGAAATTTATATTCATTAAATAAAAGATAAAAAAAAAAGAAACTGAATGAGGAGGAAGAGTAGAAAAAGGAGAAAAGGAGGAGGAGGAGGAGATGTTAATGAAGTATAAATACATGAAAATACATAGAAAATGTATGGGAAAATTATGAAAAAACCTAAATCAATGGATTTTATGTTTTCTTAGTGACTGAATAACACAATAGTATTAAGGTATTCATTCTTCCCACATGGACCAAAAGATTCAGCACAGTCTGATAAAAATTCCAGTAAGCTGTCATGTAGACAATGATCAACACTTTTCTGAATTTGTGAATTGCAGACATTGTTGAATAACAGTAAATATGAGAAATAAACAATTATTGATTTCATGTTTTATTATAAACATACAGTAATGAAAAGACTGTGATGCTGGGTAAAGAAGTAATGTGGCTAAGGGGAATATGCATAAATATATGGAGGTAAATATTTATACTTCACTGATCTTAGTGAAAGGTACAGAGAAGAACATGTATTTTTTTTTAAGATTTTTTTGTTTGAGCAGTACACTTACAAACAGAGAAATGGAAAAACAGAGAGAAAGGTCTTCCATTCACTGGTTCACTCCCCAAATGTCCACAATAGCCAGAGCTGTGTTGATCCAAAGCCAAGAACCAGGAGCTTCTTCCAGGTCTACTACTTCAGTGCACATGTCCAAGCACTTGGGCCTTCTTCTACCGCTTTCCCAGGCCATAATAGAGAGCTGTATAGGAAGAGGAGCAACCAGGACATGCACCAGTGCCCATATGAGATGCCAGCCCTCCAGACAGTGGCTTTGCCCACTATGCCTCAGTGCTGGCTCTTGATGAATATGTATTTTTCCAACAATTGGATATAGTGTTATTGGATGACCAAGTGGAAAAAAAAACAGAGATACATATTTTGGACCTAACATATAAACTCATTCAACATAGTGAATAGACTTTTACATAGGTAAAATAAAAGAAATTAATTGCATTAGTTTTATATACAACACTGAATATATGATCCATAAAAATATAATGCATAATTTGATTTTATAAAAATTTATTTAATTTGAAAGTCAGAATTATATATATATACACACACAGAGGGAGATAGAGGGGGATGGAGAGAGAAAGAAAGAGAGATTTCTTCCATATGCTGGTTCATTCCTCAAGTGGTTGTAACAACCAGCATTTGGCCAGGCTGAAGCCAGCAGTGAGGAGTTTCATCAAGGTCTCTCACATAGGTGATAGGGGCCCAAACACTTGTGTCATATTTGGTTGCTTTTGCAGGCCATTATCAGTGAGCTGAAATAGAAGTGAAGCAGCCAGGACTCGTGCTAGTGTCCACAGGGCATGCCAAAACCGCAGGCAAAGACTTTACCTGTTCTGCTACAATGCTGGTCACGTAACATGTATTCTATTAAATTAAAAATGTCTTATATTCAAAAAGCATTTTATAAAATAATGGAAGATACATCTTATCCTGGGAGAGAATATTAGCAAAAATATGGGGCTGGTATTATAGGATATTGGGTGAAGCCACAGATTGCTATGCCATTCATCAGTGCTGATGCTATGCCATTCAGCATTTATGTCCTGAATGCTCCATTTCCAATCCAGCTCCCTGCTAATATATATGGAAAAGCAGTGGAGGACTGCTTAAGTATTTAGAACTCTGTATCCATGAGTGAAATGGAGATGAAGCTACTGAATCAACCCAATCCTGGCCATTGCAGCAATTTTGGAAGTGAAGCAGTGGGTCAAAGGTATTTCTTTCTGTCTTTTCCTCTCTGTAACTTGACCTTTCAAATAAATAAATAAATAAACAAATATTTAACAATAGCAGCAGTCATTGAATGCAAAATTAATGAAGACTTTGTAGAACTCACCAATGAGGTGATAAATTATCAAATTTAAAAACAGCAAATTAATGAAGAATTGTCTTTACATTGATTATATGCTGAATAGAAAAAAAGCACATAAAATTATGAGATGAGGGAAAGGACTGTAAAGAAAGAAATCAAATTAAACCAGCAATAAGATGGATGCACTAAATATTTTGAGATGATATAATAAATTAACACAGCAGTGTAAAATTGACAAGAATATAGAAAAAAATCACATTCATTATTGGTCAGAATGTATAATGGTACTTTACAAGACATCTGGAGGTGTGATTGTAAAGTCTTCAATAGTATCACCATACAGTGCAGCAAAGATTCCCATATCGATTTACCCAGTTGATGTGAAAATACATATTCCACACTATCCATCTTGAACATAAATGCAGTAGTTTTATTCATATTGGATTTCACAGGTATGAAACCAAGATGCCCTGCAGTAAATGAATAGATAAACAAATTGTCACACAAATGGGGACATTTGAGGCACAACTGATGTGACAATATATAAGACCACTGGGATGCAGATAGTGGGCTGGATTGGATTCACAGGGGCCCAGAGACAAAAGGAAGACACAGGGTACAGGTAAATAGCATAGACACCTGACAGAAGCAGCAGCTTTTGGAAAGACACAGGGTGGTACCCAAAACTGCCAAAAGTGGGAAACACAAGAAATGATGTCATTCCAGGGTGGGGCAAAAGTTACTCTGTAGAAAGAAGTGTTGGTGATGAAGGAGCCCTGATATAGGTTGAATGGAACAGGGAAGAACTTGAGCAGGATCTACCTCTCCTTCTGTCTCATCGACATTGTTCTGGAGGTATAGTCATGGAAATTGAGTGAGGAACAGGAAATATTAGGTAAAAGGGTCAATTTTTCACCAAGAAGATTTTAATATATATAAAAGAACATAACCAAATAGAAACTGATGAGAGGGTTAAGCAAGATTCTTAGGTTCAAGGGCAATATATACAATGAAAGGTGTTACTAGGCACAACAAAAACAAATAGACAACATTTTTGAAGGACAAAATACAGACTAGGAAACAAATAAAGATCAGTGAGACCAAGAAATAATACTCAACCGTTTCAAATCAGTACTAAAAATCTCAAACTCACAGAAAAATAAAACAAGAATATAAAGAAAAGACCTAGAACCCAAACACTGGGTATATTGTAACTCATAGAAACGTTTATTAGGAGCCCCAACTCACAGGATCACAGACAATGGAACAGGGAAGTAGCTCAGGAGATGGTCTGGAAGGTGTCGGCGCCCTCTGCTGTGGCAGTGTCGTGTCCCAGGAAAAGGAGAGACAGCTTCACACTTGAGCCCAGGGTGCCCACTGTATTCCCGCAACACAGCACAGTCCCAAGAAAGGCCCGCAGGCTGCATCTGATTGGCTGCGTCTCCTCTGACGCCATAAGTGCACGCCATTGTGTGAACTACCCAAGCAGGTTGGCCTGGGCAATGCTGTGTGAATCTTCTTTCTGGGCTCCGCTGCTCTTGGCTTCCCGGCTCTGCTCCTGGTCGCGGCCTCCCGTGGTCAGCCTTTCCGCTCCCTGTTACGGAGACCTCAGGACCAGGACTCCTCAGAAGCTGGAAAATGGTGAGTGAGGTCCAGTCCCCTCAGGCCCGCAGGATGTGAGCTGGGCCACAGCCGGAGCCCTGAGGGTCTTGTCCTGGCCCTGTTTGCAGTGACGGTGGCTCAGCTCTGGAGCCCCGAATCCGCCGACATTGTTGATGAGGACAGGAAGGACTTCGAATTCAGACTTCAGATCTGGCTGTCATGGGTGAGAAGCTGACTTGCGGGTCCTCTGTCCCACCTTTCTCTCTAGGGATGACCGGAGTCTCCTGAATTGCAAACAAGGTTTAATGTCAGTAACCCGGTCCTTTCAGTGTAGCTCTTCCTAGGGCCCTGCGTCGCTTTATGTTAATAATAACACAAGATCTCAAACCGGGTAAATTATGAAAAAAGGGTGTTATTTGACTCAAGGTTCTGCTCAAGGTTGTGAGGCAGCATCTAGCGATGGCTTCTTGTTGGCAGAGGCTTGGGGTGCCGCAGAGACCATGTGGCCAAGTAAACGGAGTGCTGGTGTGGCCAGTGCAAAGTGGCTTCTATAGCAGACCCCCTGGAGATAGTCCATTAATCATATGAATGGATTGAGCCTAATCATTGCTTGGAATATCCCACTTGGTCCTGTAGATTAAATTCTTATACTTGGAATTAAAAATCCCTGTAAGTTTATTTTTTTTCTTAAAAAAGATTTATTTATTTATCTGAAAGTCAGAGTTACACAGAGAGAGGAGAGGCAGAGAGAGAGAGAGAGAGAGAGGTCTTCCATTCGATTGTTCACTCCTCAATTGACCACAACAGCTGGAGCTGCATCGATCTGAAACCAGGAGCCAGGAGCTTCCTCTGGGTTTCCCACATGGGTGCAGGGGCCCAAGCACTTGGGCCATCTTCTACTGCTTGCCCAGGCCATAGCAGAGAGATTGATCAGAAGTGGAGCAGCCGGGTCTTGAACCTGTGCGCATATGGGATGCTGGCACTTCAGGCCAGGGTGTTAACCGGCTGTGCCACGTAGCCATCCACAAAGAGTTTCAGAGGGATAAACCATGTTCAATAAAGAGTATGAAGCCTGTCCCCCCCCCTAAAAAAAAATCTCAGGGCCATTTCCCTGGCATAGTGAGTAAAGCCGCTGCCTGCAGTGCTGGTATCCCAAATGGGTACAGTTTCTAGTCCTGGCCGCTCCACCTATGCTCCAGCTCCCTGCTAATTCCTCTGGGAAAGCACTTGGAGATGGCCCAAATCCTTGGCCCCTGCACTCAAGTGGGAGACCTGGAAGAGGCTCCAGGCTCCTGGCTCCTGGGTTTGGATTGGCCCAGCTCTGGTCATTTCAGCCATTTGGGGAGTAAACCAGCAGATGGAAGACCCCCCTCTCTCTCTCTCTTTCTCTTTCTCGCTCTCTCTCTGCCTCTGTGTAACTCTGCCTTTCATATAAATAAATTAATCTTTAAAAACAAACAAAAAATCAGTAAATGTCCAAATCTTCTCCCACTTTGCCAAATGTTAACTGCTCCTTGAAGTTCACAACAGCATCAGTGATTTTCTTTATGGCATATTTCATTCAGTTTCAGTTAAAATACTATTGCTAAAATAGTATTGTCTTTTTTCCCCACTAGGAAATTTCTTAACTCTTTAAAACACTTATTTTCTGTCTATGAACCTATCATATTAGAGGAAAGCCAAGAATGCTTACCTGACACCCAAGTGTAAAGAAATTTTGTTTGGAGTGGGTATTTGTAGTAGTGGTTAAGATGTTCCTAGGACTCCCACAGTCCCTGTCAGAGAGCCCTGGTTTGCATTCCAGCTCTGCTTCCAACCTAATGCTCACCTGAGGAAGAAGCAGGGATGGTTGAAGTACTTGGGTCCCAATCACCCACATAGGAGGATCTGATTTAATTCCAGCCTCCTGGCTTCAACGTGGGCCAGCCCTGGCCTTTGCATGCATGTGAGCAGTGAACCATTTAGTGGAAGATCTCTCTGTGACTGTCTCTGCAGCCCTACTTGTCAAATAAAAATACATTTTTTAAAATACTGTACATTTCTTCTTATCTCCCTTAAATGCAGACATCTTATTAAAATGTCATCAGTTTGAGAATCCTCTTGGAAGCTTTACAGGGCAATGTCTCCCTAACACACGCCTCTCTTTCCCTTGTCCTGAGTTGTGGGTGATGACAGATTTTCCAGGGGCCAGATCCCTAGGAGTATCAGGTGAGTGCCAGCCCCTGGCTGTTTCTTCCTAAAGAACAGGAGTAAGAAGGGGGACATTGGATGTCTCCAAGGCAAATGGTATCTACTGTATACCCTCCATCAATGTTGCTAACCCATTGGGACACTAAAATTTCTTCTCCCAAGTGCAGTTCCTACCTCGGGGGACATATTAGTGTCAGCTAATTTGATGCTGATATTGAAGGGGCAGGACAGAAATGAGTTATGCCCTCTAGGTTCTATCTGCCTTATGCAGAAAGGAAATCTTTTGTAAAGGTAAAGAAAGACCTGACCTAGCTAAGTGGTGCCAGATTTGAAAAGCAAATGCACATGCATTTTGCATCCACAGATTTGGTTTAATCAGAGTATAATTTGTCAATTTTGAATGTCTAGGAAGATCAGCTTCTGTTGGCTGAGAAAGTTTAAATTTGAGATTATTTTCATGCCTGGTATAATAAAAACTTTATTTGACTTTGTCATTTTTGGCTCAGAGATCCTAAGACCTCTGGAATTTCCTGAATGGTAGGCCTGGCTCTGTTCCTGCCTAACACACACATTTCAGATGGTAGCTAAGTCTATGTTAATGAGATGACTCTGGGTAGGATCCCTAAACAACATCAGAACGGGAACAGGGCATCAGAAAGAGCCAATACTTGCTTTCCACTGGCATCTTCATGGGGCTGCATGGTACTTATTTTTATATTTAGTCTATGTCTTTATGTTTGCCTTTAAAATATATTTATGTATCTTCAGTTGATATATATAAAATATCATATGCCTTTTTTGTGGCGAGAACACTTAAAATCTAAATTCTTCATTATTTTCCTTAGAACACATTGCTATTAACTATTATTATGTTGTACAATATACATTTTGAAGTTATTCTTCCTATGGAATTGAAATTTATTCTCCTTTGAGCAACATGGCCTCAAATCCCCTCCGTGTCTCTTTAAATTTAAATAATTTTCCTGTAGATGATCCAAAGTTGGGTCTTGGTCTTAAATGAACTGTGTCAGTCTCTTAATTGGAGTAATTAGTTAATACACATTTAAGATGATGATTGCTGTATTTGGAGTAATATGCAGCATATTTGAAATTGATTCCCCTTTATTATAATTCTTTTTAAAAGTCTTACTGATTTTTATTTGTTTGAAAAAGATCTAGAAACAGAGGAAGAGAATGATCTTATATCTAATGTTTCAGTCTCTGAATGCCTGCAACAATTGTGGCTAATTCAGGCTGAGCACAGGAGCCAAGAAGTCCTTCCAGGTTTCCCACATGTGTGGCAGAGATCCAAATACTAGAAGCATGAACTTCTGCCTGCCACAGCATGCATTAGAGGGAAAGTGCATCAGAACTGGGATAGCTATACTCAAACATGACATTCTGATATGGGATGTGGTCATCAGAAGTGGTGTATAAACTGCTCCACCCAGCACCCATGCCTGTCTTTGTTTATAAAGTTTCCCTAGTTTTCTCACTTATCACTTTATTTTTTTAAGATTTATTTTATTTATTTGAAAGACAGAATTACAGAGAGAGGTAGAGACAGAGAGGGAGGTCTTCCATCCGCTGGTTCATTCTCCAGATGGCTGCAATGGCTGGAGCTGCGCCGATCCAAATCCAGGAGTCAGGAGCTTCTTCCTGGTCTCCTGCATGGGTGCAGGGGCCCAATTGTGGGGAGCAACTCGGACTATACTGTTACTGGAATTAAGACTTATTCTATGCATCTGCTCTCCCACAATATGGCGCTGGGAGAGAAGAAAACAGCTTCTACACAGCTGCCTCCAGTTCAGCCAATAAACTGTAGGACTTGCTCCTAATTGGAGGAGAGCAGCGTACTCGGCGTGTGGGCAGCCGAGTTAGGATTGGCGGAGGAGGACTATAAAGGAGGAGAGAGACGGCATGCACCAGGAACATCTAAGGGGAATACCTGTGCAGCCCCCGAGAGAGCCGGCCGGCGGTGTGCCGCTTCCCTGCGGAAGTGGGGAATGTGGCAGGGGGAACCGCCCTTCCACGGAGGTGGAAGGGACAGTAGCCAACCCGGGAAGAACCAGCAGCAAACCCGGGGAGGGCCGAGCAGACAAAAGAACAGCGCAGGGTTTAGTGTCGTTCCTCCACGAAGAGGGGGAGCGACACCCAATGACTTTTTTTCTGGTAGATTATGTAGAAACAAACAAAGTGAATTCCTTTTTGTATCTTCACTTAATTTTTTAAAGATTTATTTATTTATTTGAAAGGCAGTTGCAGAGGGGCAGAGGTATAGTGAGAGAGAGAGGGAGAGAAGTCTTCCATCTGCTGGTTCACTCCCCAGAAAGCCTCAATGGCTGGAGGTGTGCAGATCTGAAGCCAGGAACCAGGAGCTTCCTTCTGGTCTTCCCACAAAGGTGCAGGAGCCTAAGGACTTGGGCCATCTTCCATTGCTTTTCCAGGTCATAGCAGAGAGCTGAATCGGAAGTGGAACAGCCAGGACTCAAACCAGTGCCCATATGGGATGCAGGCACTGCAGAAGGAGGCTTTACCCGATACACCACAGCACTGGCCCCTATTCAAATCCTTTTTCCAGCTAACTATATTGTTTTTTGTTGCTACTATGCCGTTTTTCCAGTTCCATACCTATTCTGTGTCTCAGTCCTTTGTCAGATGCATAGTTTGCAAATGTTTTAGCTCATTCAATTGGTTATATCTTCATTTTGGTGGCTGTTTTGTTTATATTTTTGTTTTTGGTTTTAGGAATCTTCTTAGTTGATATCAAAATTATATATTTGTGTTTTTATTGCCTGTACTTTTGAGATCTTATCCAAAGCTATTGTTTACGTCAATGTTGTATAGAATTCCCCTTCTTCTTTATGAGATTTATGTCTTACATTTAGATCATTGATTAAATTTGTTTTTGTTTAAGGTAAGGTTGGGGCAGTCTCCTTTCAGTCTTCTGCGTATGAATACCCAGTTTCCTCTGGACCATTTACTGAAAAGATTTATTTCTTTAGTGTATTTTTGGAGTATTTGTCAAATGTAAATTATCTGTGGATGTATGGGTTTTTTGCTGAGACCTCTATTCTGTCCCATTGGTCTATCTGTTTAAATGCCAGTGGTTACAATATCTGTTATAATTATAAAGTAATACATATAATATATGACACAATAAATAATATGTAATATACAACATGTAATAATATGTATATAATATAATTATATATATTGTTATATATGTATTAACAGATATTATAGTATACTATCTGTTATAAATATCTGTCTTGAATTCAGATATTGTAGTGATACCAGAATGCTGTTCTTCAGTATTGCTTTGGCTGTTTGAGGGACTTTTTGACCCAATACTAATTCTCCAAAACATTGATTTATTTGAAAGTCTGGATATTAGAGAAAGAGAGGGAGAGACAGAAAGAGATCTTCCAACTGTTGATTCATTCCTCAAATGGTCACAGTGGCCAGGCCTGGGCCAGATGGAAGTTAGGAGCCAAGAGCTTCATTTGAGCCTCCCTTGTGGGTGGCAGGGCCTCAAGTACTTGAGCTGCCTTCCATTGCTGTCCCAGGCCATTAGCTGAGAGCTGGCTCGGAAGTGGACCACTTAGGTCTCAAGCCAGAGCACATTTGGGATACCAGCATCTCAGATGGGGACTTTACATGATATGCCACAATGCTGACCCCAGTTCCATATTATTTTTAAGTTCATTTTGTGTAATACTATGAAGAATTTTAGTGATGTTCTGATGGCAGTTTTTAACCTTTTATCTTCAATTCCTTTCATCACTATTTGTAAATTTTTTCTTGTAGAGGTCTTTCACATCCTGGGTTATATTTATTCCAAGGTCTTTTGTTTCCTTGCAGCTGTTGTGAATCCAATTGTTTTTATAGTTTTCAGTGAGTTCACTTTGGATACAAAAGTGCTCCTGATTCTTCTGTGTTCATTTTGTATCCTGCAACTTTGGTGAATCCATTGATTAGTTGCAAAAGTCTCTTGGTAGAGTCATTTGGTTTCTCTGTATATAGAATCGTGTCATCTGGAAACAGCACATAATTTGCTTTCTTCTTTCCTATTAGCAGCCTTTTCTTTCTGCCACTTGCCTACTTTTTTGGTCCAAACTTTCAGTGCAATATTGAATAACAGTGGTGAGACACAGCATTCTTGTCTGGGCCAGATCTTGAATGAAATGCTTTCAGCTCTTTGCCATTCTGGAGAATGTTAGATATGGGTTAGTCATATACATGCTTTACTGTATTGAGGTATAATCCTTCTAAAAATATGTTGCTCACAATTTTTTCATAAACTGATGTTAGTTTTTGAATGCTTTAATTACCCCAATTGAGATAATTCTAATGATTTTATCCATCATCCTGTTGATGTGATTTATTTTCTTTTTGGTTTGCATGCATTTAACTATCCCATATATCCCCAGGACACATCCTAATTGGTTTTTATTTGCTGTAGGACTTGGATAGCTAGTCTTATGAAAATTTTGTGTCTATAATCATCAGGCATATTGGTCTATAGTTTTATATTTGAAAGACAGAGATCTCTCTGCTGACTCACTCCAATTTTGGAATCTAGACAAGGCTTTCTTCATGGATGACTTTGAAGGGGATTCATCTCTTTAAAGTGTTTGGAGTAATTTTAGAAGGACAGATGTCAGTCCTTTAAAAAAGATTTAGAATTAGTAATGAAGACAATATTTTAAATGCACCTAATTTCCTCAGTAAGATTACTAAATTAGCTATATAGTGAATCATAGTGAGGTTTCAGCATTTGGTAGTCACTTGTTGTTCAATGTATCTTTAAGTTTATTATCAGTGTGTTGTCAGTTCATGCACTGATTATCACTAATTTCATGAGAATGGGGATGACTTACAGGATTTGAAATAGAAAAATTACATTATAATAACACAGATCTTCATAACATCTGCAAAGTCGATAAGGTACATAAATAATCATATGAGTCATTTAAACGATATTTGAGTTTAATTCCTTTTAGCTGATATGCCTTTACTAGGTGTCAATTATAAACATAATTAATAATTCACTGAGCAATCAAAAAATAAAGCTGTAAGTTTCCTAGAAAGAATTCTGACATAACAGTATGAGTAGTTGTGTGGACCCTCACTTCAGTAGAATTAATCAAAATAACTTTAAAAAATAATAAAGAAGGGCTGGTGCCGTGCCTCACTAGGTTAATTCTCTGCCTGCGGCATCAGCCTCCCATATGGGTGCCAGGTTCTTGCCTGGTTGCTCCTCTTCCAGTCCAGCTCTCTGCTGTGGCCTGGGAAGGCAGTGGAGGATGGCCAAGTGCTTGGGCCTCTGCACCCGCATGGGAGACCAGGAGGAAGCACTTGGTTCCTGGCTTCAGATCAGCACAGAGCCAGCCATAGTGGGCATTTGGGGAGTGAACCAATGGAAGGAAGACCTTTCTCTCTGTCTCTCTCACTCACTGTCTAACTCTATCTGTCCAATAATAAAAAAAAAGAAATAATAAAGAAATATCCCTGCAAAGTTTCTAGAAATGGTCCCAAATACATTTAGCACATAAATATTATGAAAATGTAAGATTTGCTAAAAGCAGAGGGACTCAGTAGTACTATTTAAATCTAGACCTGATTTCCCTCTCCCCTCTCTCCCCTGCCCTGACTTAGAAGGAAACTTCTCCATACAGGAACAATGGGAAACATAGGGTTCCCCTTGCTGGGAGCTGCCACCTGGGGAGAAAGACATCTTTATTTTTTTTTAAAGATTTATTTATTTATTTGAAAGTCAGAGTTACACAGAGAGAGGAGAGGCAGAGAGAGAGAGGTCTTCTGTTGGTTGATTCCCTTCTCCAATAGCCGTGAGCCGGAGCTTCACCAATCCAAAACCAGGAGTCAGGAGCTTCTTCTGGGTCTCCCATGCGGGTGCAGGGACCCAAGGACTTGGGCCATCCTCCACTACTTTTCTAGGCCATAGCAGAGAGCTGGATAGGAAGTGGAGCAACCAGGTCTTGAACTGGCGGCCATATGGGATGCCTGTGCTTCAGGCCAGGGCATTAACCCACTGCACCACAGCGCCAGACCCAAGAGAAAGATACCTTGATTTTTCCTATCTGCAGCTACCTGATGCCAGAATTATGTTCTATATAAATACATCTTAGAGATAGGGCTCAATCCCACTCAAGTGACAGAGGCTCTATACTGGGCAGAACACTTGGATCTTCTATTACACTCAACATCCAGAGTAGACAAATCTATACAAACAGCATATTTGTAGTGGCTTTAGTTTCAGATTGTTGGGGACATGGAAGAAAAGCAAAAGAGTACTTTTTTACTTATTTATTTGTGTTTATTTTATTTTTACATTTATTTATTTGTTTGAAAGGCAGAATTACAGAGAGGCAGAGAAAGATCTTCCATCAGCTGGTTCACTCTCTCCAAATGGCTTCGATGGTTGTGGCTGGAAGGCTGGAGGCCAACACTTCATTTTAGTCTCCCACATGAGTTCAGAATCCCAAGGCACAGTGGGATGTCAATATTGCAGAGGGTGGCTTGATCTATTGTGTCACAACATCAATTCCTTTTGTTAATTTTAGAAGCAAGGAGAGGGGGAAGATAGGTGTACCCCCTCATGCTGGTTCACTCTCAAAATGCTCACATCAGTGAGGCTGAGTTAACTTAAACCTGGGAGCGACTAAGGCAGGCATGGCAGTGCAGCAGGCTGAGCCATTGATCAGGATGCCCATGTCCCATATCAGCATGCTGGGTGAGGCGCTAGCTATTGTGCTTTCAATTCATATCGAATACTGTGAATTCTTTTGCTAATGTGCAAAGGAGGCAGCAGATGAAGGCAGACTTGAATTTCTGCCTTCCATACTGGAGACCTGGATGGAATTCCTCAACCATGTTGGGCTTGCCACAGCCCTAAATGTTAGGGGCATTGGGCAGAGCTATCTAGTCAAAGGGAAATTTCTATCTCTCTCTCTCTCCCTCCATTTCTAAATGATTAGCCAATTAATTTTAAATAATTTAGCAAAACCAAGAGTTGGGAACTCAATCTAGGTTTCCAATATGGCTCAAATTTTCTTAACTACTTGAGTTTTTTACTTATGGTTGATGTGGTTCCAGGTGGGCATTAGCAGAAATATGGAATTAGGAATGCAGCTGGGAATGAAATCCAGGCATTCTGGGATGTGTGTGTCCCAAGAAGTATCTTTTGCTTTTTTAAGATTTATTTATTTGAGCTACTTTTTTCAGATTTTATTTATTTGTTTGAGAGATAGAGTTACAGACAGTGAGAGGGAGAGATGAGAGAAAAGTCTTCCATCCACTGGTTCACTCCCCAAATGGCCACAATGACTGGAGCTGTGCCAACCCAAAGCCAGGATCCAGGAGCTTCTTCCAGGTCTTCCACATGGGTGCAGAGACCCAAGAATCTGGGCCATTTTCTACTGTTTCCTCAGACCATAGCAGAGAGCTGGATCAGAAGAGGAGCAGGCAGGTCTAGAACCAGTGCCCATATGGGGTGCCAGTGCCTAAGGCGGAGGCTTCACTTACTAGGCCGCAACACCTGCCTCCTGAGTTACTTTTAAGAGTTACTTATTTGTTTGAAGGGGGGAGGCAGAGAGAGACAGAGTGTGAGATCTCGTCAGCTGATTCACACCCCAAATGACTGCAATGTTAAGGGCTGGGCTGATCCAAAGCCAGGACACAGAGCTTCTGGGTCTTCAACATGGGTGCAGGCGCCATCTTCTGCTTTACCAGGAAAATTGACAGGGTGCTGGATCAGCAGTGGCATAACTAGGACTCGAACTGGTGCCCATATGGGATGCTGATGCTGCAGGTGGCAGCTGTACCCACTGTGCCACAGCGCCAACCCTAAAGCAACATCTTCAGCAATAGATTCACCTCACCTTTTTTCTTTTGGGTGATTATAAATTGTCAGACTGAATTGCATGATAAGTGAATTATATTATCATCTTCGTGCTACATAAACAACTTTATAAGGGTCCAACATTGTGGTATAGTGGGTGATGCTGCTATGTGTGATGCTGGCATCCTATTTGAGCGCTGGTTCATTGCCTGGCTGTTCTATTTAAGACCCATCTCTCTGCCAATGTGCTTGGGAAAGCAGCAGAAGATGGTCCAAATACTTGAGGAACTCCCTCCCCACCAAGGGGAATCTGGATGGAACTTCTGGCTCCTGGCTTCTCTTGACCAAGCCCTGGCCATTGCAGCCATTTTAGGAATGAACCAGAAGATACAAGATTTCTATCTCTGTGTCTCTTTTTCTTGATGTAACTCTATGTTCTTTTTTTTTTTTTTAAAGGTTATGTGAGGGACTAATGTGAAACCATGGGTTAAGCCACTTCCTGAAGTGCCAGAATCCCATATGGGCACTGAATTAATTCCTGGCTGCTCCACTTTCTATCAGGCTCTCTGGTAATGCATCTGAGAAAACAGCAGAAGATAGCCCATCTGTTTGGGCTGCTACAGCTGGCATGGGAGACCCAGATGGAGTTCAAGGCTCCTGGCTTCATCTTGGCCAAGCCCTGCATATTGCAGACAGTTGGGGATACGATCTCCATCTCTCTCTCTCTCTCTCTCTCTCTCTCTCTCTCTAATTCTGACTTTTAAATGAAGAAAAATAAATGTTTTTAAGAAGTTATATGATTTCTGAAATTGTACAAAGGATGTATTTAATTTTTCATATTTTTGTAATACAGTATTTAAATCTCAAATCCACATAAAATTTTACTTCTGTAAGTTACACAACATATTTATATGTGGTTATGGATATAAATGTAATATAAACTAGATGGATAATGATGATGATTGTTTTAAGATCAAGGTATTATAGGAGAGATGACATTAATCTTGTCTGCGTGTCTTATTAAAGATTACATTTACAAAATAAATTAATACCCCCCCAAAAAAAAGGTCAGACACACAGGTACCTGATTAGATATTTTAGTAGTGGTGTCAGAAAAGACCAACCTTAGGCGTTAGCCTTGTGATAGAGTAGTTTTGGTCACTGCCTGTGATGCAGGCATCCCACATTGTAGGATCAGGTTGAGGCCTGGCTACTCTGCTTCTGATCCAGATGCCTGCTAATGTTCCTGGGCAGGCAGTAGAAGATGGTCTAAGTAACTGAGCCCTTACCACCCAAGTAGAAGAATCAAATGGAGTTCCTGACTCTTGGCTTTGTCTTAGATACAGACTTGGCTGTGGCACCCATTTGGGAAGTGTACAAACAGAAGGAAGGGACCCGTTTCTCTGTCTCCCTTTCTCTGCTTTTCAACTAAATAAGTAACTACTAGAGATGAAACGACTAATCTCAGGTCAAAATCCTCCTGAGTGTCCTAATTAGTCCATCCACTCTCTGGCCATCACTTCCTTTACCTTTACCACGGGACCATTTATTCCTCTGCAATCAGCACAAATTAGTTACTCAAACTCTTGTCACTTTCTCAGTGCTCAAAATAATGCACTACAGAGATTATATGGAAACCATACTGAAGAAAAAGAAGAATGAGTCAAGATTAGCCAGCTGTCAATGAGGATGGTCTTCCAATGTTTAATCCTCTCAGGAAGTCTTATGGAATCCTTATTTTCAGTGCCAGTAGGAGCAGCTTCTATTGAGAATTTTTGAGAGTTTTGTAATGACCAGGATGAAAAATTCCAGAGGAAGGACTTGAGGACACACTACTTCATGGTGACAAGCTGGTTCTTTGATTCATGCAAGTTCAAAACTTTCTATTTAAAGAAATATGACTTTGAGATATACATTTCAAGGCCCAATTGTCTCTATGATTTGAGGAGGTACCTAGGCTTGGAAGCTCAAGACTGAGGTTTCTGCACATGCAGAGCAGTCAGTGAGAGGCAGTGGCAGGATTAGAGAAGACTTAGGAATGTGAGCGGGGTAATCATACCTTAAGCATAGAGAAAACTGAAATAGACTGTGGGCCCAGAGTCAGTAAATGCCACCAACCCCTACTCAAGCCCATATCAACTCTGAACACCGCATTTGAGTGGGAGCACCAATAGCAGTGGAGCCTTTGTGATTCTTGGATCCCTTCTTTTGACCTCTTTGTTTAGATGGTGGCATCAATCCTCTAATGGAAGTAAAGGTTCAGGTCCAGCTCTCAGATCTAAAGCACATATTTATTAGGTGGATGGATACATGAGAGGAAAAAGAACTTCAGGAGCTTATACATAATTATCAGACATTGGAATTTTGCACAATGAATTTGAAATGTATTCACCTGAAGACCCATTATTTTATTTTAATTCATGCACTAGAATAGTTTTCCCAATTCTGGAATATACTTTCTGGATACATTCAGTAGATGAGGGAAAGTATCTTTGTTAAAGGGTTACATATGAGTTTCCACAGCAATATTTATTTCTTGTTTATGTATCGTATTATTTCTTTACTGATGCTTTAAACAAGCACCTGTAACAAGTAGATGAATGTTTTACAACTCTAATTTTCAGAATTAAAAATGAAAATAAATGAGGATTTCCAGTGCGGCTGGGTTGCTGTGGGCCCCTTAGACATACATAGAATGTCACTCACAAGCAGGCTGTCAGCTGTGGCTGGAAAGTGTGTTTCTGGACTAACTGGCATCTCACTGCTAATAGCTTCTTATGCCACATGTGTGACCTTGTGGCTTTTAATCATACTTTCAGGGTGGGTGCATTCTTTCACCCAGAGCTAGCAGAGGAGGGGCCTGAGCCTCTAAGGAGATGGACAGTCTCCAGGAGACACCCGCTGTCTCCATAAACCCCAAGACAATCACCATATAGGATGTGAAACCCCTGTCCAATGGACACCTCCACAGAATGACCCAATGAAAAGAGCAATGCCTTAAAAATCCAGGACACTTCCAAAAAGGCAGTGTCCCATTCAGGCACTCCTCCTGGTCTCCTCAGACCAGATGCTTTTTCTGTCACTTTTCAATCATATAAATGTTTCTTTTCTGTCAAATAGAAGTTTCTGCCTCTTTGCAAGCTGTTTCCTGGCTTTGTATTTCTATACTAAGCTGAGGAATAGAAACCACGCAACTCGTTCCTGCAACCACCCTCCCCTCTGTGACTGGTAACATCAAAAGTTGTGACAGTTGGCCAGCGCCGTGGCTCACTAGGCTAATCCTCCACCTAGCGGCGCCGGCACACCGGGTTCTAGTCCCGGTTGGGGCGCCGAATTCTGTCCTGGTTGCCCCTCTTCCAGGCCAGCTCTCTGCTGTGGCCAGGGAGTGCAGTGGAGGATGGCCCAGGTGCTTGAGCCCTGCACCCCATGGGAGACCAGGAAAAAGCACCTGGCTCCTGGCTCCTGCCAGGATCAGCGCGGTGCGCCGGCTGCAGCGGCGGCCATTGGAGGGTGAACCAACGGCAAAGGAAGACCTTTCTCTCTGTCTCTCTCTCTCACTGTCCACTCTGCCTGTCAAAAAAAAAAAAAAGAAAAAAGTTGTGACAGTTATCATCCAACACTGTACCCCCATTTAAATTTCTCAATTCATAGCAGGTTGCTTTCAAATGTGAATTTGTCAAGCCAAATCCATCAGAATTCATTCCGGTTAGCACATGGATGGAAATGAATTCAGATGTACCATGTCATAGCAAGGCTGAATACCCAGGAGGTATACAAATCATCCTTCCTTTCCAAGTAGAGGAGTGCAGAGGCTTGTGGGAAATGTAGTCTTCCCCAGTCATGGCATCACCGCCACAGAAGTGTGGAAAGGGTTTTTTCAGGTTCCTTCTAAACATGGGTCATTTGCCCACTCCTGCCCTCCTCCACGGAATTCCAGACCTGAAGTTCTTCTGATTCTGCTCCATAGACACCAAACGGAGTCTCTAACCCTGGAGGATGCTTTCTGGGTTGACAATTAATCCCAGCAGGCAACAGGGGTTACTGGGGAGTTCACTTATTAGGAACAGAAACATGCATGGTTCTCAGTTGGGAGAAATCTTACATTGAGTTGCAGGCCATAGGCCTCAGTCTGTGAGGAAGGCCATACTGGCATTTGATCCTCAGATCTGAAGCCCAGAGAATGTGCAGCATGGCTTACATTTCAGGTGATTAAGCTGTCAGATGTGGGTGCTCTGCCAGGAGATTTGTGTTCTTACAGTTCTTACAGTTCTTACAGGAAGCTCCACAAATGTGGTCAATCTGAGATGGCAATGTGGCAAAGAAATCTGCAGGTTGCATGAGTAAGGTGTGTGCTTTGAGTCTAGTTTGAACTCAGCCATCGTGGATCCTGTAACTGACCTATATGGCATAGATTTATACAACTGTAGCATGTGACCATTCACAACATTAATGTAATATCACAAATTTTCAGGAAAATTACTGTGAAGTGTGTGCAAGCTCTCATACGATGGGGCAGTTGTATTTGTGGGGTTTTGTGATGCCTCCTCAGAACAGAACTTTCTGGTGCTTTCCTGTGTCCTGCAGAGTATTTTTATTTGAGTTTGCATAAGTTTATATAAAATCTAATTTTCAGGGGCCGGTGGCATGGCTCACTTGGTTAATCCTCTGCCTGTAGCACCAGCATCCCATATGGGTGCCAGTTCTAGTTCTGGCTGCTTCTCTTCCAGTCCAGCTCTCTGGGAAGTCTAGCTCATTGGGAAGGCAGTGGAGGATGGCTCAAGTGTTTGGGCCCTGCACCCGCATGGGAGACCAGGAGGAAGCTCCTGGCTCCTGGCTTTGGATTGGCATAACTCTGGCCATTGTGGCCATTTGGAGAGTGAACCAATGGAAGGAAGACCTTTCTCTCTGTCTCTCTCTCTCTCACTGTCTGTAACTGTACCTGTCAAATAAATAAACAAAATCTTTTTTTTTTTTTTTTTTTGACAGGCAGAGTGGACAGTGAGAGAGAGAGACAGAGAGAGAAAGGTCTTCCTTTGCCGTTGGTTCACCCTCCAATGGCCGCCGCTGCAGCCGGCGCACCGCGCTGATCCTGGCAGGAGCCAGGAGCCAGGTGCTTTTTCCTGGTCTCCCATGGGGTGCAGGGCCCAAGCACCTGGGCCATCCTCCACTGCACTCCCTGGCCATAGCAGAGAGCTGGCCTGGAAGAGGGGCAACCGGGACAGAATCCGGCGCCCCAACCGGGACTAGAACCCGGTGTGCCGGCGCCGCAAGGTGGAGGATTAGCCTATTGAGCCACGGCGCCGGCCAATAAACAAAATCTTTAAAATAATCTAATTTTCAAAGACAGTGGTTTCTGTGAGGAATATGAGAGAATTGCATGGTGACCTTTCTAGGAAAGTAGATTGAGCTGAATGAGTAAACTCCATGAATAAAATTGCACCTGAGAGAATATCCCTGTGGCCTACACACTCTCACTAGTGTGGGGAGCAACTGGGAGCAACTCGGACTAGACTAAGTTACTGGAATTAAGACTTATTCTATGCATCTGCTCTCCCACAATATGGCGCTGGGAGAGGAAGAAACAGCTTCTACACAGCTGCCTCCAGTTCAACCAATAAGCAGCAGGACCTGCTCCTGATTGGAGGAGAGCAGCGTACTCGGCATGTGGGTAGCAGAGTTGGGATTGGTGGAAGAGGACTATAAAGGAGGAGAGAGACAACATGCACCAGGAACATCTAAGAGGAACATCTAAGAGGAACACCTGTGCAGCCCCCGAGAGAGCCGGCCGGCGGTGTGCCGCTCCCCCGCGGAAGTGGGGAAAGTGGCTAGGGGGAACCGCCCTTCCATGGAGGTGGAAGGGTCGGTAGCCAACCCGGGAAGAACCAGCAGCAAACCCGGGGAGGGCCGAGCAGACAAAAGAACAGCGCAGGGTCCTGTGTCGTTCCTCCATGAAGAGGGGGAGCGACACACTAGGGCTTCACAATAGAGGAAAAGAAGACTCAGAAAGGTGGAGACCTGTCTTTGCATGACCAAGAATTATTGATGCTTTGCCCAGAGGGATCAAGGTTTGAGATATGTTGCTTAATCTCATCTGTAAGCTACCAAAGCCTAGTTGATATTGGAAGTTTTATATGAACTTTGAGAAGGAGGTGTGAGTGAATGGAGAAGGATAGGCAAGGAACTGGGAAATATTTCTTTTTGGAAGGATCTTGAAGGGGTGGCCTGCAGTGGAGATAACCTCTCATATATGAGAATCTTTCTACACCACTCTCTAACACACTCCAATTATTTTTTTTAACTTTTATTTAATGAATATAAATTTCCAAAGTACGATTTATGGATTACAATGGCTTCCCCCCCCATAGCGTCCCTCCCACCCACAACCCTCCCCTTTCCCACTCCCTCTCCCCTTCCATTCACATCAAGATTCATTTTCGATTATCTTAATATACAGAAGATCAGCTTAGTATACATTAAGTAAGGATTTCAGCAGTTTGCTCCCACACAGAAACATAAAGTGAAAAATAATAGATGATTTTTTTTAAATGATGATGAAATCAGATCAGACCTATTGTCATGTTTAATCCCAGTGTGAGTCAAGTTGGGAGTTGATAATTTCTTTCTTTCTTTCTTTTTTTTTTTTTTTTTTTTTTTTTTACAGAGGATCAGTTTAGTATACATTAAGTAGAGATTTCAACAGTTTGCACCCCCATAGAAACACAAAGTGAACTATATTGTTTGAGTACTCGTTATAGCATTAAATCTCAATGCACAGCACATTAAGGACAGTGATCCTACATGAGGGGTAAGTGCACAGTGACTCCTGTTGTTGACTTTACCAATTGACACTCCTGTCTATGGCATCAGTAATCTCCCTATGCTCCAGTCATGAGTTTCCAAGGCTATGGAAGCCCTCTGAGTTCTCCAATTCTTATCTTGTTTAGACAAGGTCATAGTCAAAGTGGAGGTTCTCTCCTCCCTTCAGAGAAAGGTACCTCCTTCTTTGAAGACCTGTTCTTTCCACTGGGATCTCACTCACAGAGATCTTTTGCCAGAGTGTCTTGGCTTTTCATGCCTGAAATACTCTCATGGGCTTTTCAGCCAGATCCGAATGCCTTTAGGGCAGGTGGCAGCTTTATCTACTATGACAATGGTGGCCCTGATGATTCGTTCTTTTTGCTTTTTAAAGTTTTTTATTTATTTATTTGAAAGCAGAAATAGGCAGAGGCAGAAAGAGAGAGAGAGAGATCTTCCATCCCCTGCTTCACTCACCAAATGGCCACAACAGCCAGAGTTGGGCCAATCTGAAGCCAGGAGCCAGCTTTTTCTGGGTCTCCCACGTGGGTGCAGGGCCCCAAGAACTTGGGCCATCTTCTGCTCTCCCAGGCTGTAACAAAGAGCTGGATCTGAAGTGGAGCTGCAGGGACTTGAAACAACACCCATTTGGGATACCGGCACTTCAGGCAGCAGCTTTACCTGCTACGCCACAGCACTGGCCCCTTGTTGTTCATTCTTGACAATCATAAGCACTATACAAATTTAGCATGAGTCTATTTTTTATTTGATGATTGTTTACAGCCCTTATCTCAAGTGTTGAGAAACAGCCTTTTTTGTTTGTTTGCTTGTTTTTTTCTTTTTCATACTATTTTTTTTCTTTTTTTTATTTGTTTGAAAGACAGAGTTACAGAGAGAAGTAGAGACAGAGAGAGGTCTTCCATCTGCTGGTTCACCTCCCAGATGGCCGCAACGGCTGGAGCTACGCCCATCTGAGCCAGGAGCCAGGAACTTTTTCTGGGTCTCCTATGTGGGTGTAGGGGCCCAAGGACTTGGGCCATCTTCGACTGCTTTCCCAGGCCATAGCAGAGAGCTGGATAGAAAGTGGAGCAGCCGGGACTAGAACCATCACCCATATGGGATGCCAGCAATTCAGACCAGGGTGTTAATACACTGCGCCACAGCACCAGCCCCCTTTTTCATACTGTTTGTTAAACGCTTTACTTAGTGCTTAGTGTAGCATTAATCTTATGAGTATAAAGTTAATTGAAAATAGATCTTCATGAAAATTAAGAATTGGGGCTGGTGCCATGGCTCACTAGGCTAATCCTCCACCTGCGGCGCCAGCACCCCAGGTTCTGGTCCCAGTTGGGGTGCTGGATTCTGTTTCGGTAGCTCCTCTTCCAGTCCAGCTCTCTGCTGTGGCCCGGGAGTGCAGTGGAGGATGGCCCAAGTGCTTGGGCTCTGCACCCACATGGGAGACCAGGAGGAAGCACCTGGCTCCTGGCTTCAGATCGGCGCAGTGCACCGGCCGTAGTGGCCACTTGGGGGGTGAACCAATAGCAAAAGGAAGACCTTTCTCTCTGTCCCTCTCTCTCTCTAACTCTGCCTGTCAAAAACTAAAAATAAAAAAAAAAGAAAATTAAGAATTGGAATAGGAGAGAGAGGAAGAAAAGTGAGTGCATGGGTATGAGGGAGGGTAGGATGGGGAGTATCACTATATTCCTGAATCTGCAAACAGGGAATATATGGCATTTGGCTACCTTAAAGAATATTTAAAAAATTGAATGAACTGCGCTTTATTTTTTCTTAAAGATTATTAATTTGTTTGAAAGAGTTGCAGAGAAGGGGGGGAGAGAGATAGAGATAGAGATAGAGGGAAGACCTCTCTCTCTCTGTCTCTACCTCTCACTGTCTGTAACTCTACCTGTCAAATAAATAAATAAAATCTTTGAAAAAATAGTTAATAGCACCAAAATAACATTTAGTGCAGATTTTAGTGACAGCATAATATTTCTTTCCATGGTATACTACAATTTATTTGAACATTATCCTTAAAAATTTTTTTTTTATAATCACTGTTTAAACAAAATAGGTGGCAGCAAATAGTTGCACTAAAATAACAGTAACTTGTGTTTAAACTCTACTAATTAACAGAATTGTAGATTCTGTTTCAAGCAGATCTTTGCTGCCCCTTTTCATAGGTAAAGTGCTATTCCTGTGCAGCAGGGCTGATTGATTTTCTCTCTCCAGGTAATGAATTTCCTATTGTCCAATCATTTCTTTTTTTATCCTTTAAGATATTCGTGGTCGGCGCCGTGGCTCAATAGGCTAATCCGCCTTGCGGTGCCGGCACACCAGGTTCTATTCCCAGCCGGGGCGCCAGATTCTGTCCTGGTTGCCCCTCTTCCAGGCCAGCTCTCTGCTATGGCCCGGGAGTGCAGTGGAGGATGGCCCAAGTGCTTGGGCCCTGCACCCGCATGGGAGACCAGGAGAAGCACCTGGCTCCTGCCTTCGGATCAGCAAATTGCGCTGGCCGCAGCGGCCATTGGAAGGTGAACCAACGGCAAAAGGAAGACCTTTCTCTCTGTCTCTCTCACTGTCCACTCTGCCTGTCAAAAAAAAAATTATTCATTTATTTGAAATTCAGAGTTACAGAGAAGGAGAGAAGAAGGAGAGAGAGAGAGACAGAGATTTTCCATCCACTGGTTCAAGTCCCAAATGGCTACAATGGCTAGGGCTGGGCCAAGCCAAAGCCAGGAGCTTCATATGGGTCTCCCACATAATTGCAGGGGCCTAAGGATTTGGGCCATCCTCCACTGCCTTCCTGGACACACCAGCAAGGAGCTTGATCAGAAGTGGAACAGCCAGTACTCAAACAAGTACCCACATAGGATCTGGCATAGCACGTGGCAGCTTTATCCACTCTGCCACAGTGCTGACCCTTTCCATTCATTTCGGTCATCTTGCTTAGCACAACAGAATCTATGAGAAAACCTGACCAGTTCTCTCATAACTGCTCCATTCATCTTTTTCAGATATAATTCTAGAGACCTATACATGTTTCCAAGGACAAGAAATGAGTTCATATCCAATAAGTTATTTATGTATTTGTTCCTAAACTTGCTTACATTGTATTTTACTAGCTTATGGGGAGTTTGTCAATTAAAATGAAACAATAAATATAATTCATGTGTAATTCAACATTATAGACTACATAAGCCAAGTCAAGTATTTTATGGTTGTAAGACAGAGCTTGTAACTGATGGCAAATTGTTTTCTTGTTTTTCTGATACAAAAACAAAGACCTATTTGTTTCATGATTTGATTTGAAACCTAGAATTTGCTAAATTCTTGTGTGATATGAAGTTTAAAGAGGCCTTATTAGTTCTAAAGACGATATGGTGGAGAGTGGTTTAGTACCAACATGTAAATAAACGCTTGGCTTTCTGCAGTGATAGAAATTACCCAGTGCTAAAACACATTCAGACAACATTTTTTAAAAAGATTTTATTTATTTTATTTGAGAAGTAGAGTTACAGATGGAGAGGTAGAGACGGAGAGAAAGGTCTTCCTTCTATTCGTCTACTCCCCAAATGGCCACAATGGCCGGAGCTGTGCAGATCCGAAGCCAGCAGCCAAGAGGTTCTTTCCAGTCGCCCACATGGGTGCAGGGGCCCAAGGACCTGGGCCACCCTCCCCTCCTGGGCTACAGCAGAGAGCTGGACTTGAAGTGGAGCAGCTGGGACTAGAACCTGGTTCCCATATGGGATGCTGGAGACACAGGTGGAGGATTAACCTAGCGCACCACCCCAGACTACAGTTTTTTAAATGGCTGAAATAGTGATTGAACCCCCATAGTTTCTGGGAGGCTGTGCTGTATTCACAAAATGGATCAAGAATGTTTGGAGGAAAGAATCTACTGCAGGTTTTTGAACAACTCTTTATACATTGCTGTCAGCAGACCTCCAGATACAGATTGTGCTGCATACTTTCCAAAATTATGTCCTCAGGCAAAAGTCCCATTCTTCATTTGGACTTTCAGCTACTCAAAATAACCTAAATACAATTCCTCACTTACCAATAGAATAAAGTGTCATCAGTGCCAAAGACTGTTCTCTAGCCATGGCCCTCCTTGAATCTTTTTCCATTTAGAATATATATATATATATATATATATATATATATGTGTGTGTGTGTGTGTGTGTGTGTGTATACCTGTATATATGTATATATGTATAAAATATATATTTAGAATAAGTATGTATATATATGTATATGTATGTGTGTGTGTGTTTTAGAGGTAGACACACACAAAGAAATTGGCTAAAATATACCAAAGGTACAGAACTCTTATCCACTCATTCATTCAGTCGAGGCGGAGGCCAAGAATGTATTCTTGGTCACCCCAGTATGTGACAAAAACCCAATGAAGTCATCACTACTGCCTTCCAGCATCTGCATTAGCAAGAAGCAGGAGTCAGGAGCCAGAGCTGGAAATCAAACCTGGGCACTCTGAACAAGGGTATCTTAAGTGGCATTATACACACTAGGCTGAATGCCTGCCACCTTTTTAATATTTTTCTCTGCCATATTTGAAATTAGTCTGCATGGTCTTCTCACAATTCTTCTCTTTTTCTCTTCTGACCTGACGGCTTTTTATCTGTCTCCTTGGGTTCTGCTTTCTCTTGCTTACAGTCATTCATCCCATTGATCTCTCCCTTCAGTTTTCCTTGACAGATTTAACCCTCTGTGGTCTGATACTCATGTTTCTCTCCAGCTTAGTTAGGCCTTTTCTATAGCCTTTAGACCACAGTTTCTACTCCCTGTTGAGTGCTTATTTGTAGCTGTCCAATTGGCATGTTCAAACACAAGTCTAAAATGAAAGCCACAATGTTTATTCTTCCCTTATGATTAGGTAAGGTATTACTACCAGTTAGCCTTGACCCATATTATCAAAATGCCATTTTTCCTGGTCTTCTTCTCATATCTAATTTTATCTGGTGCCACATCCTGCTACTTTTTTCTTTTATTATAATACCTATACAGAGTATTTAAAAGGAGTAGAAGTTGCTCTTCATTAAAAACAACAAATTCTTATGTTAAAAATATAGCTCTTGTAAAAAAATTTGGAACAGTGATTTAGCTCATTGATAAGCTTTGAGCTCTCCTGAGACACTGTGGCACAGAACAGCCAGTGGAAGAAAGCATTCAAGAGTTAAAGGGATGCTTGTGTTCCACTATTGAGAGAAAGATACATAAAGAAAAAGACAGAGATCAGTTTTTATAACTTTTGTCTGTGTTAAGGATTTGGCACAGTAGCTAAGATGCTCTGCAGAGGTTGATATTTGGCACAAAGGAATGCACACATTTCATATCAAAGTCCTGATTTAATCCCTGGTACTCTGCTTCTCATCTGTCATCCTGCTAACGCACATCACAGGAGGCAGAGGATGATGGCTGAAATACTTGATTTAATCTCATCCACGAGGGAGACCCAATTGAGCTCAAGACTCCTGGATTTAGTTTAGCCTAGCTCTACCTGAAGCGAGCATTTGAGGAGTGAATCACAAAATGGAATTTATATTTTTTTTTCCCTTTGAAATAAAATGGAAAAAAAATCAATAGCAACATTGAAAAATATTAATTCTGCTGCTCCTGAATACATTTGGAGTGTGTAGGTTTATTCTTTTCTCTGCTTCCAATTCTAGCTTTCTGCCAATGCTAACTCTAGGATGCAACAGATTACTCAAGTACTTAAGTCCCTACTACCCTCATGGGGATCCAGATGACTTCAACCTTGATCCCACCCTAGTTTTATTGGGCATTTGGGGAATGAATAAGTTGATAGAAGTTTTGCCTATCTCTGTCTTTTCTCTCTTCTGTGCATTTAAAATAAAAATAAATAAGTAATTTTAAAAATAATTTGTACCTTTTGCTCATATATGTATATTATTCTATTTGTACTTTTTACAAATACAAAATTATGTGTTTCCAGTCTAAATATGACTTGTCAAATTTTTTTCTTTTGACTATCTACTGTCTTATTTCATGCCACTTCAAAATCAATAATGAAAAATAAATGTATGCATCAATCATAGCAATATTTATTGATGAGCACTCTGGTTAATAATTATTTAAAAGAGGTTATATACTGTGACAAAATGTATAGTGTAACACTAGACCTTTCAAAATATACATTTCTGTTGCATAAAGCATATTGACATTAATTTGCAGCCATCACCACCATCCATGAACAGAATTTCTTAATCTCAGGAAGAACTTGGTGTGCCTCAGATACTTAATCCTTATTCTTCTCCACTACAGACCTTGGTTGTCACTACTCTACTTTTTATCTCTGATTTTTATTTCCTTTAGCATCTTCATATGAGTCAAATAAAACATATCTCTCCTCTTGTTACTGCTTAATTTCATGGGACATTATGTCTTCAACAAATCTAGTAGCATTTTCTTTTTAAAGAAAATTTTAAACTCAGAAATATTCTACTGTATGTTGCTACAATTTCAATATCACATGTTATGGGTAAATGCCAGTTTGAGATATTAAGAAGATGGAAATAATCTGTCTCTAGTATTTAGATGCAGAACCACCAGTGCAGGAAGCTAGAGTCAGGAGTTAGAGGGAGGCATCAAGGCCATGTACACCAGTATGGTATGAAGGCATCTTAACTGACACCTTCAGTACGAAGAGAAATCCATATACATAAAATACTCAGAATGTTTTATTGTGGGGACCCAGTACTGTGGGGAAACAGGCTAAGCCATTGCCTGCAGTTCCAGCATCTTGTGAGGGAATTGGTCCAAGTCCCTGCAGCTCCATTTCTGTTCTACCTCCCAGCTAATACACTTGGGAAAGAAACAGAAGATGGCCCTAGTGCTTGGAACTCTGAAATACATATGGGAGATCTAGATGGAGTTCTAAGGTTCTGTCTGTGGCCTGGTCTAGCCCCAGCCATTGTGTCAACCAGCAGATGGAAGATTTGTTTCTCTCTCTGAAGCTCTGCCTTTCAAATAAATAAATAAATGCTTAAATAAATGTTGCAATTTGGGACCCATACTGACTGCTTATTTCTTCATCATAGACTAAATTGCATTCTCTTTAAATCCATATGTGTACAGTAAGCCCCACATGATTATATTTGGGTAATTAAAGTTAACCGAGGTTCTATGAGTAGGCCCTAATCCGTTTCAACTGGTGTCTATACAAGATAGACACTCACACAGAAAAGGCCATGTGAGGACATGATGAGAAGTCAGCCATCTTCTGATGGAAAAGAAAAACTTCAGGAGAAACCACAGCTGCAAGCAGCTTGTTTGAATTTTTTTTATTTTTTTTATTTTTTTTAACTTTTATTTAATGAATATAAATTTCCAAAGTACGGCTTATGGATTACAATGGCTTCCCCCCCATAACGTCCCTCCCATCCGCAACCCTCCCCTCTCCCACTCCCTCTCCCCTTCCATTCACATGAGGATTCATTTTCGATTCTCTTTATATACAGAAGATCAGTTTAGCATACATTAAGTAAAGATTTCAACAGTTTGCTCCCCCACAGAAACATAAAGTGAAAAATAATAGATGATTTTCTGCAAAACTCAGATAATGAATTTCTGTTGTTTAATTTGGCCACTCTGTAGTCTTGCATGGAATCCCTAGCAAACAACTGCACAGCTTTGATGCTTTAGTTTTTTTCAATTGACATGTGCTTCAATTTGTATCAATTATTTTTCTTTAAAGATTTATTTATTTATTTATTTGAAAGTCAGAGTTACACAGAGACAGGAGAGGCAGAAAGAGAAGGAGAGAGAGGTCTTCCATCCAATGGTTCACTCCCCAATTGCCCACAACAGCCAGAGCTGTGCTGATCTGATGACAGAAGCAAGGAGCTTCTTCCAGGTTTTCGATGGGTGCAGGCGCCCAAAGACTTGGGCCATCTTCTACTGTTTTCCCAGGCCATAGCAGAGAGCCAGATAAGAAGTGAAGCAGCCAGATCTCAAACCGGCACCCATATGGGATGCTGGCACTTCAGGCCAGGGCGTTAAACCACTGAGCCACAGCACCAGCCCCTGTATTAATTGTTATAAGAAATTATATTATGAATAACATATCACAATTTACTTGGAATTATGTTGTTTCATATAAAGTACAGGGAATAGTGACAGATCTTCTTTCTGCTGGTCACTCCTCCAGTGCCCACAAGGGCAGATGCAGAGCCTGGGAATATCAAAGGGCCTGGAGCTCAATCCAGGTCGCCCATATGGGTGGTGGGGAACTCAAGTACTTAAGCCATTATCTGCTGCCTCTTTGTGAATTACATGAACTTATTAGAAACAGAATCAGGCACACTGATATGGAATGTAATCAACTCAAGTAGCAGCTTAATTCACTGTGTGTCAAACTCTGCCACTTTATAACATATTGTAGAACAGTTTCACTATATATAGAATTAGGGGTAGAAAATTAGTTTCCTTCAGTACACTAAAGAAGTCATTCCATCATTTCTGAGAAGAAGAAACTATCATCATATATGGTTGCAACCTAGTCTACCAGAAGCAGTTAAAATACTCTCAAGATTTTTCTTTGTATATAGATTTCTTCAGTCTGTGATTTGCCTAGAGTAGTTTTCTGGCTGTACTGAGTAAAGAGTCATTGAACACTTTAAATCTATGTATGTAAGTGTTTTATAAAATTTGGGAAGCTTTTAGTTTTTAAGCCTATATTTTGTGTTTCATTTATCCTTTTTGTTCTGAAACTCCAGTAGCACATATGAGGATATTTGAAAAAAGATTCTGAAAAGTTGAAATAAAAGACAAAGCTTATTATCATGCAAAAACACAAAATGAGTAATTGGGGATAAAAAACACTTTCAATATTTATTTATTTGGGAAGAGAGAGAAAGAGAGAAATTGAGTGAGAGAGAGATCTTTTGTCTATGGTTTCACCAAATGTCTGCAGCAGCCAGGACTGGGCAAAGGCAAAGCCAAGAACTCCATCTGGGTTTTCCACATGTGTTCCAGTGATTCAGTATTTGGATCATCATCCACTGCCTTCTTTAGTTCACTAGCAGAAAGTTGAATTGGAAGTTGAGCAACCAGGACTCAAACCAACACTAGGATATGAGATATGGGCCTCACAAGTGGTGGCATAACATGACTTGCCACAGCATCAGCCCCTAATAAAGAAATCAATTTCTTAGAGTCTAGACCGTGAGCAGCCTAAAGCAGAAGGCCCACCTGAAAAGCGTCATTTTCCTGCATCATAATAAGACTGATGATATCACATGGTGAGAGAAAGCAAGAAAGGGAGCTCTTTAAAATTAGTGGCTAATCTATTCCTAAGAAAAGAAACTGTTGCCTTGGGGATGCAGTTTCCAACACATGCTTTTTGGGAGTATGTTAATGTCCTACCATACTTTTTGTTTTTTTTGCACAGATGTGTTGTTTAACCTACAAGTAGATTTTCATTTTAGTAACTGTATTTTACATGTATGGAATTTAAACAAAATCTTTTTTTTGGTTAACTTATCATTCTTTTTACTGGCAATCCTCATATATCATTCTTTTTTTTTTAAGATTTACTTTACTTAAAACTGGATCAGAAATGGAGCAGACAAGACTTGAACATATACCCATATGGGATGCCAGTACAGACTGGGGATTTAACATACTGCACCACAGTGCTAGCCCCATGTCATTCTTTTTTTAAAAAAAAGGATTATTTATTTGAAAGGCAGAGTAAGAGAGATGTGAGGTAGAGAGAGATAGAGAGTGAGATCTGCCATCTGCTGGTTAACTCCCTAAATGGTCACAGTTGCCAGGGCCAGGCCAGGCCAAAGCCAGGAATCTGGAACTCCATTCATGTCTCTTACATGGATTCATGGACCCAAGTACTTGTGCTAGTTTCTGCTGCTTTCCCAGGCACATTAACAGGGAGCTGGATCAGCAGTGGAGCACTGACACTCAAACAAGTACTCATATAGGATCCTGGTATTACAGTATCTATCAATCTTTATATTACCTTTTTATCATCTTTTATGTATTGGAATATATTTGGAAATCATTTAGCCACCTTGTTTCCTACTGTAACATCTGGTTTAATTGGATTTACTTTTTCTTTTTCATCAATTGATGTGTCAAAGTTTTCTTTCTTTACATGTGTGATATTCTGAATTTTACCTTGAGGATTGTAAATCAAATGTCTCAGAAACTGTGAATATTGTTATATTTCTCAGGAGAATGAATTCTCTTTTACAAGAATCCAATTAAATGGCTGGATTCAAATTCTAGTTCTTTGTGGTATTCAGCAACTGAGAATTTCTTTCAGCTCCAAGTGACTGTTTTTTATTGAACCCTCTGAGATCTCCAATACATGTATAATTTAATCAATAAGCCCCAAATTTTGGTGGACTTTATGTCCAAATCTGGGTATTCAGTGATTTCTCTTGAGGATTTCTATTCCTCTTCCTCCATTCTGTGGTTGTCTTAACAGCCCTGAACTTGCTACTATAGCATCCTAACTCATTGACACTGAAGTTTTGCTTTGTTCTGTGTGTGAACAGGAGTGTTCTCTGGTGAAAAGTCCAGAATGGATTTGTTACTCTTAGAGCTTCCCTTAATCCAGCTACTGACTTTTTATTTTGATTGTCTCTCAAACCTCAAATAATTGTGCCACAAATTTTGTTTAAATGTCATAATGTTTTAGACTTCCATAGGCTCAATTTATCAAATCCTGTACAATTACTATTATTCTTTTGATTTGTTAATATGGAATCTGTTTCCTATACTTACTGTTTTTTTTTTTTTTTTTTTTTTTTTTGGCCAGGCAGAGTTAGATGGTGAGAAAAAGAGACAGAGAGAAAGGTCTTCCTTCCATTGGTTCACCCCCCAAATAGCCACTATAGCTGGCATGCTGCACCATCTGAAGCCAGGAGCCAGGTGCTTCCTCCTTGTCTCCCATGTGGGTGCAGGGCCCAAGCACTTGGGCCATCCTCCACTGCCTTCACAAGCCACAGCAGAGAGCTGAACTGGAAGAGGAGCAACCGGGACAGAATCCAGCGCCCCAAGGGGAACTAGAACCTGGGGTGCCAGCGCCGCAGGCAGAGGATTAGCCTAGTGAGCTGCGGCACCAGCCTGAGGTATCTCCATACTGTTTTACAGAGTGGCTACACCAGTTTACATTCCCACTGACAGTAGGTTAGGATACCTTTTTCAACACATTGTCACCATCATTTGTTGATTGTTGATTTCTGTATGAGAAGCATTCAAAATGTGGTGAGGTGGAACCTCATTGTGGTTTTCTATAGCTGCTGATCCTGAGCATTTGTTCATGTTCTGGGCCTGTTTCTTAACTGGATTGTTTGTTTTGCTGTTGTTGAGTTTCTTGAGCCCTTTATATATTCTGGATATTAATCCTTTGCCAGTTGAATAGCTTGCAAACATTTTCTGTCAGTTTCCTCTTCACTTTGCTGAGTGTTTCTTTTGTATTGCTGGTGCTTCTCAATTTGAGGTAATACAATTTGTCAATGTTGGCTTTGATTGCCTGTGCTTCTGGAGGCTTTTCCAAAGAGTCATCGCCTATTCCAATGTGTTGCAGGGTTTCTCCAATATTCTTGAGTAATTTCATGGAATCAGGTCATAGATTTAGGACTTTGATCCATTATGAGTGGATTTTTGTGTAAGGTGTAATGTGTGGGTCTAGTTTCATATTTCTGGATGCAGAGATCCAATTTTCCTAGTACCATTTGTTGAAGAGATTGTCTTTGCCTGAGATTGATTTTAGTCCCTTTGTCAAAGATAAGTTGATTGGATGATGTTCTTACATTTCTCTCTGTGTAGAACCAGTTTGTCTGCAAACAAATATAAATTTGAATTCTCACTTTCTTCTTTGAATAGATATTCTTTCTTCTCTTTTCTTTGATTTCATTAATTTGAATCATTTGCTATTTTTCTTAGTCTGCCTAAAGAATTTTTTCTTTTCAAAGAACCGTCTCATCATTTTATTAATTTTACTATTCCTTAAGATTCTTCCTTATTTATTTCTGCTGTGATTTTTATTTTTTTTTACTTTCTTTTACTGCCCTTTGATTTGACTGATTCTTGTTTTATCTGGGTCCATGAGAAAAGTAGTATTAGCTTAACTGCTATCTTTCTTCTGTTTCTAGATGTTTGGCCATCTGAACTCATAGTCTTAGTTTCTGTATTTCCCTGATAATTGGCCCTTCTAGGTGACTGCAGAGAATGTTGTAAGAAATGCAAATTATTAATTTGTTAACATACCACAGAAAATGATTTTTTTTACCCATGAAACTTTTTATTTAATGAATACAAATTTCATAAGTGCAACTTTAGGGATATGATTACTCTTCCCACCATACCCACCCCCCAACCCACAATCCCACCCCTCCACTTCCTTCCTCTATCCTTCCCAATCCCATTCTCCAGTAAGACTCAACTTCAATTAACTTCATACACAGAAGACAAACTCTATAATAAGTAAAGATTTCAACAATTGAACACACACCCCAAAATAAAGCTGAGAACAACTTTTACAGTTACTCTCATAATACAGTTCATTAAGGACTGAGGTTCTGTATGGAAAATAAGTGGACAGTGACTCCTGTTGTTAATGTAACAATTAACACTCTTAGGTACGAAGTCAGTGACCACCTGAGGCACTTGACATAAGCTGCCTAAGCTATGGAAGCCTTTTGAATCCACAAACTCTGTCAGTATTTATACAATTTCATAAGCAAAGTGGAATTTCTCTCCTCCTTTAGAGAAAAGTACATCACGCTTTGATAGTCTCTTCTTTCCACTGGGGCCTCACTCACAGAGATCCTTCATGTACAACATCTTTGTGCCACAGTGTCTTAGATTTCCATGCCTGAATGCTCTCATAGGCATTTCAGCCAGATCAGGATGCCTTAAGGGCTGAGGTCAGAGTGGTGCTTAAAGCTACTTAAAGTGATTGCCATTCTATGAGTCCGCTGTGGGGACTGCTTCCCATGTTGGAACATTCTCTCCTTTTTAATTCTATCTATAATTATTACCAGACACCTGACCTTATTTTTTAATTTTTTATTTATTTATTTGACAGGTAGACTTATAGACAGAGAGACAGAGAGACAGACAGACAGACAGAGAGAAAGGTCTTCCTTCAGTTGGTTCACTCTCCAAATGGCCGCTATGGCCCGCGCTGTGCCGATCCGAAGCCAGGAGCCAGGAGCTTCTTCCTGGTCTCTATGTAGGTGCAGGACCCAAGGACTTGGCCATCCTCCACTGCCCTCCTGTGCCACAGCAGAGAGCTGGACTGGAAGAGGAGCAACTGGGACTAGAACCCGGCGCCCATATGGGATGCCAGTGCCACAGGTGGAGGATTAACCAAATGAGCCATGGGCCGGCCCCACCTGACCTTATTTATGTGAGCACATACACACTTAATTATTATTATTTTTTTTGACAGGCAGAGTGGATAGTGAGAGAGAGAGAGACAGAGAGAAAGGTCTTCCTTTGCCATTGGTTCACCCTCCAATGGCTGCTGCAGCTGGCGCGCTGCGGCCGGCGCACTGCGCTGATCCGATGGCAAGGGCCAGGTACTTATCCTGGTCTCCCATGGGGTGCAGGGCCCAAGTACTTGGGCCATCCTCCACTGCACTCCCTGGCCACAGCAGAGAGCTGGCCTGGAAGAGGGGCAACCGGGACAGAATCCGACGCCCTGACCAGACTAGAACCTGGTGTGCCGACGCCGCAAGGCGGAGGATTAGCCTAGTGAGCCACGGCGCCAGCCCACACACTTAATTCTATCTACATTTTCAGTTAAACACTTAATATGATCACTTTAATCCATAAGATGGAATTTATACCATCTTAATGGGATTTTTGGTCCCTTGGCAAGTTTTTTTTTTTCATTTTAGATTTATTTTATTTATTTGAAAGACAGTTACAGAGAGAGGTAGAGACAGAGAGAGAGGTCTTCCATCCTCTGGTTCACTCCCCAGTTGACCACAATGGCTGGAACTGTATCATTATGCCACAGCACTGGCCCCTCCACTCTTATTTTTAATGAGTTCCATCCTTGGGGCGGATACTGTTGTGTAACTGGTAAAGCTGCTGCCTTCAGTGCCGGTATCCTATATGGGCACCGGTTCGATTCCCAGCTGCTCCACTTCTGATCCAGCTCTCTGCTGTGGCCTGGGAAAGCAGTAGAAGATGGTCCAAGTCCTTGGGCCCCTGCCCCTGCATGGGAGACCTGGAAGAAGCTCTTAGCTCCTGGCTTCGGATTGGTGCAGCTCCAGCCATTGCGGCCAATTGGAGAGTGAAACAGAGGATGGAAGACCTCTCTCTGCCCCTTCTTCTCTCTGTAACTCTGACTTTCAAATAAATAAATAAATCTTTTAAGAAAATGAGTTCCATCCTCAATTGACTTTATACACATATAAATACCTCTATGTTTTTTTTTATCTTTTATTTAATGAATATAAATTTCCAAAGTACGACTCATGTGTTACAATGGCTTCCCCCCCATACCGTCCCTCCCACCCACAACCCTCCCCTTTCCCACTCCCTCTCCCCTTTCATTCACATCAGGATTCATTTTCGATTATCTTAATATACAGAAGATCAGCTTAGTATACCTTAAGTAAGTATTTCAACAGTTTGCTCCCACACAGAAACATAAAGTGAAAAATAATAGATGATTTTTTTTAAATGATGATGAAATCAGATCAGACCTATTGTCATGTTTAATCCCAGTGAGAGTCAAGTTGGGAATTGATAATTTCTTTTTTTTTTTTTTACAGAAGATCAGTTTAGTGTACATTAAGTAAAGATTTCAGTCGTTTGCACCCCCATAGAAACACAAAGTGAAATATACTGTTTGAGTACTCGTTATAGCATTAAGCTATTTATTTGAGAGGCAGAGTTACAGATAGTTAGAGGGAGAGGCAGAGAGAAAGGTATTCTTTCCATTGGTTCACTCCCTAAATGGCTGCAATAGCTGGAGCTGTGCTGATCTGAAGCCAGGAGCCAGGAGCTTCTTCCCAGTCTCCCATGCAGGGGCAGGGGCCCAAGGACTTGGGCTGTCTTCTACTGTTTTCACAGGCCATTGCTGAGAGAGCAGGATTGGAAGATTAGCAGCTGGGGCTAGAACTGGCATCCATATGGGATGCTGGTACCATAGGCAGAGGATTAACCTACTGCTGTAAGTCACTAGCCCCCCAGGACTATATTTTAAAGCAATGGTGATGGTATCTATGTCTGGTTCCAGATCTCAGTGGGAATGCTTTCAACTTTTCCCATTCAGTATAATGCTGGCCATGGGTTTTCCCAAAATTGTCTTGATTGTGCTGAGAAATGTCCCTTCTGTATCCATTTGCTTAGAGTTTTCATCATGAAGGAGTGTTGTATTTTGTCAAATGCTTTTTCTGCATCTATTGAGATAATCATATGTTTTTTTCTTCAGTTTGTTAATCTGATGTATCATATTGATTGAATTGCAAATGTTGAAACATCCCTGCATACCAGGGATAGATAAATACCACTTGGTTTGCATGGATGAGCTCTCTGATGTATTGTTGGAGTTGATTGGCTAGAATTTTGTTGATGATTTTTGCATCAATATTCATCAGGGAAATTGTTGTGTAGTTCTCTGTGTTTCACCTTTATCAGCTTTAGGAATTAAGGCCATGGTGGCTTCATGAAAAAAATTTGGGAGTATTTCCTCCCTTTCAAAGTTGTTTTGAATAACTTGAGAAGAATTGGCACCCATATGGAATGCCAGCACTCCAGGGGGCAGTTTAACCTGCTGTGTCACAGTGCAAGCCCCAAGGATGTCCCTTTCTTTCTTCAAATTAAGGAAGCATTGTTATTATTTCACTAAAAATCCTTCTAATCCTTTCTCTATTTGCATGACTTCAGGAGCTCCTAGAATCCACATGTTGGGTCACTTGATAGTATCCTATAGATTCCCAACAGTGTAATTTTAGTTCTCAAATTTCCTCTTCTTGTATTTAGTTGACTGTATACTCCCTGTGCTTTGTCTTCTAAGTCCAATATTCTTTTTTCTGCTTCACTAATTCTGTTGTTAAGACTCCATTGTATTTTTTTAAACTTTTATTTAATAAATATAAATTTCTAAAGTACAAACTTTTGGATTATAGCGGCTTTTTCCTCCCATAACCATCATCCCACCTGAAACCATCCCATCTCCCACTCCCTCTCCCATCCCATTCATCAAGATTCATTTTCAATTATCTTTATATACAGAAGATCAATTTAGTATACACTAAGTAAAGATTTCAACAGTTTGCACCCACAAAGAAAGACAAACTATAAGGTACTGTTTGAGTACTAGTTACACCGTTAATTCACATTGTACAACACATTAAGGACAGAGATACTACATGGGGAGTAAGTGCACAGTGACTCCTATAGTTGATTTAACAACTGACACTCTTTTTTAAATTTTTTTTTCATTTTTAGACAGGCAGAGTTAGAGAGAGAGAGACAGAGAAAGGAGTTCTTTTCCATTGGTTCACCCCCCCTAATGCCTGCTATGGCTGGCGTGCTATGCCGATCCGAAGCCAGGGGCCAGGTGCTTCCTCCTGGTCTCCCATGTGGGTTCAGGGCTCAAGCACTTGGGCCATCCTCCACTGCCTTCCCGTGCCACCACAGAGAGATGGACTGGAAGAGGAACAACTGTGACATAACTGGTGCCCCAACTGGGACTAGAACCCGGGGTGCTGGCGCCACAGGTGGAGGATTAGCCAAGTGAGCAGTGGCACTGGCCAACAATTGACACTCTTATTTATGACGTCAGTAATCATCCGAGGCTCTTGTCATGAGCTGGCAATGCTATGGAAGCCTCTTGAGTTTGCCAACTCCGATCTTATTTAGTCAAAGTGGAAGTTCTCTCCTCCCTTCAGAGAAAGGTACCTCCTTCTTTGATGGCCTGTTCTTTTTTTTTTTTTTAGGTCTTTTTTTTTTTTATCTTTTATTTAATGAATATAAATTTCCAAAGTACGTCTCATGGGTTACAATGGCTTTCCCCCCCATACCGTCCCTCCCACCCACCACCCTCCCCTTTCCCACTCCCTCTCCCCTTCCATTCACATCAAGATTCATTTTCGATTATCTTAGTATACAGAAGATCAGCTTAGTATACCTTAAGTAAGGATTTCAACAGTTTGTTCCCACACAGAAACATAAAGTGAAAAATAATAGATGATTTTTTTTAAATGATGATGAAATCAGATCAGACCTATTGTCATGTTTAATCCCAGTGAGAGTCAAGTTGGGAATTGATAGTTTCTTTCTTTTTTTTTTTTTTTAACAGAAGATCAGTTTAGTGTACATTAAGTAAAGATTTCAACAGTTTGCACCCCCATAGAAACACAAAGTGAAATATACTGTTTGAGTACTCGTTATAGCATTAAGCCTCAGTGTACAGCACATTAAGGACAGAGATCCTACATGAGGAGTAAGTGCACAGTGACTCCTGTTGTTGACTTTACAAATTGACACTCCTGTTTATGGCATCAGTAATCTCTCTATGCACCAGTCATGAGTTTCCAAGGCTATGGAAGCCCCTTGAGTTCTCCGACTCTTATCTTGTTTAGACAAGGTCATAGTCAAAGTGGAGGTTCTCTCCTCCCTTCAGAGAAAGGCACCTCCCTCTTTGAAGACCTGTTCTTTCCACTGGGATCTCACTCACAGAGATCTTTTTGCCAGAGTGTCTTGGCTTTCCATGCCTGAAATACTCTCATGGGCTTTTCAGCCAGATCCGAGTGTGATGGCCTGTTCTTTTCACTGGCATTTCACTCGCAGAGATCTTTCATTTAGTGGTTTTTTTTTTTTTTTTTTTTTTTTTTTTTTTTTTTTTTTACCAGAGTGTCTTTGCTTTCCATGCCTAAGATACTCTCATGGGATTTTTAGCCAGATCTGAATGCCTGAAGGGCTGATTCTGAGGCCAGAGTGCTGTTTAGGACATCTGCCAATCTATGAGTCTGCTGTGCATCCCACTTCCCATGTTGGATTGTTCTCTCCTTTTTAATTCTATCAGTTGGTATTAGCAGACACTAGCCTTGTTTATGTGATCCCTTTGACTCTTAGATCTATCATTATGACCAAATGTGAACTGAAACCGATCACTTTGACTAGTAAGATGGCGTTGGTACATGCCACCTTGATGGGATTGAATTGAAATCCCCGGGCATGTTTCTAACTCTACCAATAGGGGTAAGTCCAATTAAGCATGTGCTGTGCTGTACATTTCCTCCCTCTCTTATTCCCACTCTTATGTTTAATGAGGATCACTTTTCAGTTACATTTTTTTTTGACAGGCAGAGTTAGACAGTGGCAGAGTTAGACAGTGACAGATAGAGACAGAGAAAAAGGTCTTCCTTCCGTTTGTTCACCCCCGAAATGAGTGCGGCCAGCTTCCTCCTGGTCTCCCATGCAAGTGCAGGGCCCAAGCACTTAGGCCATCCTCCACTGCCTTCCTGGGCCACAGCAGAGAGCTGGACTGGAAGAGGAGCAACCAGGATAGAATCCAGTGCCCCAAATGGGACTAGAACCTGGGGTGCTGGTGCCTCAGGCAGAGGATTAGCCTAGTGAGCTGTGGCGCCGGCCTTTTCAGTTAAATTTAAACACTTAAATCATTGTGTGTTAATTAAGGAGTTCAACCTATGATTTTAAGTAAAACAAAAAATACTAAATGGAATAAAGTAGTAAGTTGTTCCTTGACAGTCAGAAAAAGGGCTCATCAAGTTATTGTTTCTCATAGTGTCCATTTCACTTTAACAGGTTTCCTTTTAGGTACACAGTTAGTTGGCACCAATTAGGGAGAACATATGATATATATCACTTTGGGACTGGCTTATTTCACTCAGCATGATGTTTTCCAGATTCCTCCATTTTGTTGCAAATGACTGGATTTCAATATTTTTTTTACTGCTGTATAGTATTCTATAGAGTGCATATCCCATAATTTCTTTATCCAGTCTACTGTTAATGGGCATTTAGGTTGATTCCATGTCTTAGCTATTGTGAATTGAGCTGCAATAAACATTGAGGTGTAGACAACTCTTTTATTTGCCAATTTAGTTTCCTTTGGGTAAATTCCAAGGAGTGGGATGGCTGGGTTTTATGGTAGGGTTATATTCAATTTTCTGAGGAATCTCAAAACTGTCTTCCATAGTGGCTTTACCAGTTTGCATTCCCACCAACAGTGGGTTAGTGTCATTGTATTTTTTATTTGTTTTATTGAATTCTTTTTATTTTGAGTTCTCTTTAAGCTCTCAGTTCCCTGGAGGAAATTTTCTTTCATGTCTTTTACAGATTTCAGTAGTTTGTTCATTTGCTCTGATAGCTTCTATGGAATCTTATGATCTAGTTTTTGAATTACATTTATTGCACTTCTTGCATCTCATAATCTTCACAATCTAGTATTGAAGTGTTGTATTCATTTGAGGGTGTCACGTTGTCTTCCTTATTCTTGTTTCTTTAATTGATGTGTTTGTTGTTTGGCATTTGTAAAGATATTTATTGGCCGGTGATGCTGCTCACTTGGCTAGTCCTCTGCCTGTGGTGCCAGCACCCCGGGTTCTATTCTCTGTTGGGGTGCCGGATTCTGTCCCGGTTGCTCCTGTTTCAGTTTGGCTCTCTGCTGGGGCCCAGGAAGGCAGTGGAGGATGGCCCAACTGCTTGGGCCCTGTACCCTCATGGGAGACCAGGAAGAGGCACCTGGCTCCTGGCTTCAGATCGGCACAGCGCACTGGCTGTAGCACGCAGCTGTGGCAGCCATTTGGGGGGTAAACCAACAGAGAAGGTAGACCTTTCTCTCTGTCTCTCTCACTGTCTAAATCTGCCTGTCCAAAAATTAAAAAATAAATAAAAATATATTCATTGATTTCTTCCCTTCTCCCTCCCCCTCCATCTCCCCCTCCACTTTCTCCTCCTCCACCTCCTCCATCTCCTCCTCCTCTTCTTCTTGTTGTGGCAGTTTTTATCTTTGTACTAAGACTCTGCAGATAAGTAGAATATTCAGTGAATCTGGAGAGGCTTGTAGTGGGTGTGGCCAGGGTGTTCTGTTCAGTTCTCCAGGGTTAAGAGTGTGCATAAGGTGACACATCCAGGTTTGGCATGGTAAATCTTCTCTTTTTTTCTCAATCAGAAGTGAAATTTATTCTGCTCCTCTGTGCTGCTATCCTTAAAGGAGACCAGTGCCAGAGCATTAGTCCTAGCGTGTATAATATTCATCTGTTCTGTCCCATGGATCACACAAAGGATCTGTGCAGTCAGTCAATTTTTTAAACTCCAATTCTGGCATTTGTTCAATATCATCTTCTTCATAATCTTATATTGAAGTGTTGTATACTTTTGGGGATGTCATTTTATCTTCCTTATTTTTATTTCTTGAATTGGTGTATTTGTGGAGATCCTCATTGGTTTACTTGTTTTTTTTTTTTTTTTTTTTTTTTTTTTTTTTTTTTTTGCTGTGTTGCCTTTTATCTTTGTACTATGTCTCTGCAGATTAGTGCAGTGTCTGGTGTCAGTGAATATACAGAGATGTGTAGTGGGTTCAGCCAGGGAGCTCTGTTCATTTCTCCATGGTGAATGATAGGTCTTAGTTGAGACACTCAGTTTTGGCATGGTAAAACCTCCTCCCTTTTTTTTCACCAGTGATGTTTACGCTATTCATGAGAGCCCCTTTCCTCAAAGTAGACCAGTGCCTGAGGGCTAGCCCCAGTGGGTATAATATTCATGCACTCTGCCACAAGGACCACACCAAGGACCCGTGGCTTCACACCATAAGCTCAGATTCCCCAGCAATGTCCCTTGCCAGGAAACCAGGAAGCCCTGAGCATGTGGAGTCTCTCATGGTGACTGCCCAAAGATTAAAATGTTCTGTTATTGAGAGTGGTGATATTTACTCATAACTGAAACCCACATAAAATGTGACTTCCTTTCTCTAGGACACATTGCATCTTTTTAAGAAGATATGGATATAAATTCATGAGAAATGAATAGCATAGTAGAAATTAGATAGAAAAGAATGTTTCAGTATCAGCTTGTTAGAAATGGTGATAGTAAATTTATCTTTTACTTATTTTTTTAAATATCTATTTATTTTATTTGACAGAGTTACAGAGGGAGGTAGAGACAGAGAGAGAGATGTCTTCCATCCATTGGTTCATTCCCCAAATGGCTATAACAGCTGGGCTGAGCCAATTTAAGCCAGGAGCCAGGAGATTATTCCAGGTCTTCCACATGGGTGCAAGGGTCCAAGCACTTGGGCCATCTTCCACAGCTTTCCCAGGCCATAGCAGAGAGCTGAATCAGAAGTGGAGCAGCTGGGATTTGAACCAGTGCCCATACAGAATAACAGTACTGCAGGCAGAGACTTTACCCACTACACCACAGTGCCAACCTATGTCTTTTTAAAGAGTATACTTCTAAAATAAATATAAAATCAAACACAGACACAAGTGAAGACTAATAATTTTTTTAGTAAAGAGTCAGAAAAGACTGATCTCAGGTCTTTTTTTTCCTAGTATTGATTAATTAATTTTTAAAATGTATATAAGATGAACAAATTTCATGTAACTCATATACATAGATTTAAGAGCCTAATGATACTTCATGATGTGTCCTCACTCCTGTTCATGTTCCCACACTGCCTCCTTTTTTTCTTTTTACTTTTAATTTTTACAATGGCATGCTTTCAATTTACTTCATAATCCTAAGCTTTACCCATATGCCAAATAAAGAACTCAACATGTAGTAAGCAGAAAAATCAGTGTTCCTCAAGAGTATTGGAAAGTGCTATGAACAATATTAAAATCTCAAAATGTCAATTTTACTCATATATATTACTTTTTGTTCTCTACATATTAATTACCACAAGTCACAGAAAACATATTTGTCTTTTAGGGACTGACTTCTTTCACTAAGCATAATGGTTTCCAGTTGCATCAATTTATTTGTAAAAGACAGGGATTCATTCTTCTTTTTTTGTTGCTGAATAGTGCTCTACACTGTTTATATATCTTATTTTCTTATTCCAGTCACCAGTTGATGGATATCCAGGTTGATTCCATATCTTAGCTATTGTGAATTGAGCTGCAAGAACTGTAACTCTTCCTCTCAAATAAATAAATAAATCTTTTTAAAAAAGTTAATTGACAATAGATTTTAGTAAAAATTAAAAATGGGAAATAGGGAGGTAGAAGGGGGTGGGAGAGTGGGTGAGAGAGCAGACATGGTGGGACGAATCATTTTGTTTCTAAAGTTGTATTTATGGAATGTATCAAACTTGTAACTGTAAAACTGTATAGTTCAGCATACATTCCTAAAGACCTACTTCTAATTGCACAGGTCAGGGAGAATATATGGTATTTGTCTGTTTAGGATTGGATTATTCATTTCACTAAGTTTGGTGTTTTTCTGTCTCATCCATTTTGTTGCAAATGACCAGATTTTATTTTTTTAATCAATGCATAATATTTCATGGTGTACATATCCACTAATTTCTTTGTATAGTCTTCAGTTTATGGGCATTTGGTTTGATTCCATTTCTTAGATATTGTGAATTGAGCTGCAATAAACAAGGGAGTACAGATAACTTTTTCATATGCTGGTTTAATATCCTTTGGGTAAATTCCCAGGAGTGGGATGGCTGGGATATATAATAGGTCTATATTCAGATTTCTGAGCTATCCATACTGTCTTTATAGTGACTTTACCAGCATATATCCCCACCAACAGTGGATTAGAGTACATTTTTCCCCCATCCTTGCAAGCACTCATTGTTTGTTGATTTCTGTATGAAAGCCATTCTAACCAGGGTGAGGTGAAATCTTGTGGTTTTGATTTGTATTTCCCTGATTGCCAGTGATCCCATTTTTTAATGTGTCTGTTGGCCATTTGGATTTCTTCTTTTGAAAATTGCCTGTTTAACTACTGTGCTCATTTCTTAACTGGGTTATTTTGTTGCTGAGTTTCTTGATCTTATTTGTTCTGGTTATTAATCCTTTATCAGTTGTGGAGTTTTCAAATAATTTCTCCAATTTTCTTGGTCACTTCTTAACTTTGGTGAGTGTTTCTTTTTACAGTTCAGAAGCTTCTCAATATGATGTAATCCCACTGGTCAATTTTGGCTTTTATTGCCTGTGCTTGTGGGGTCTTTTCTAATAAGTTGTTGCCAATGCATTGCAGGGTTTCCTCAATGATCTCTCATAATTTGATAGCATCTGGTTATAGATTCAGGTCTTTAATCCATTTTGAGTGGATTTTTTTTGTAAAGTATAAGTTAGGGGTCTTACTTCATACTTGTGGATGTAGAAATCCAGTTTTCCGAGCATCATTTGTTAAAGAAACTGTCCTTGCTCCAGGGATTGGTTTTAGTTCATCTGTCAAAAAGAAGTTGGTTGTAGATGCTTGGATTGATTTCTGGTGTTTCTACTCTGTTCCATTAGTCTATCCATCTGCTTTTTTTTACCAATGTCATGCTGATTATAAATGCCATTTTGATTATAAATGCTTTGTAGTATGTCTTGAAATCTGGTACTGTGATGCCTCTGGCTTTGTTTTTGTTGTATAAGATTGCTTTAGGTATTCAGAGTCTTCTCTGTTTCCATATGAATTTCAGCATCATTTTTTCTATATCTGAGAAGAATGAATGCCCTTCGTGTTTTGATTGGTATCACATAGAATCTGTAGATTGCTTTCTGTGGTATGGACATTTTGATGATATTGATTCTTTCAATTCATGAACATGGAAGACTTTTCCATTTTTTATATCTTCTATTTTTTTCTTTTTCTTTTTTTTATTTTACTTTTTATTTTTTTGTATAGGCAGAGTGGACAGTGAAAGAGAGAGAGACAGAGAGAAAGGTCTTCCTTTGCCATTGGTTCACCCTCCAATGGCTGCCACGGCCAGTGTGCTGTGGCCAGCACACCACACTAATCCGAAGGCAGGAGCCAGGTACTTATCCTGGTCTCCCATGGGGTGCAGGGCCCAAGCACTTGGGCCGTCCTCCACTGCACTCCCGGGCCATAGCAGAGAGCTGGCCTGGAAGAGGGGCAACCAGGAGAGAATCCAGTGCCCTGACCAGGACTAGAACCCAGTGTGCCAGCACTGCAGGCGGAGGATTAGCCTATTGAGCCATGGCACCAGCCCTATTTCTTTAATGTTTTGTAATTCTCAACATAGAGATATTTGGCATCCTTGGTTGAATTTATTCCAAGGTATTCGATTTGTTTCAGCTATTGTGAATGTTATTTTTCAGTCCTGGCATTTCTGTGTATACAAATGCCATTGATTTTTGTGTCTTGATTTTATATCCTAATACTTTACAAAACTCTTCTATGAGTTTGAATAGTGTCTTGGTGGAATCTTTTGGTTCCCCTCTATATAGAATCATGTCATCTGCAAATAGGGATATTTTGACTTCCTCCTTCCCAATTTTTATCCCTTTGATTTCTGTTTCTTGCCTAATGGCTCTGGCTAAAACTTCCAAGACTATATTGAATAGCAATGGTGAGAGTGGGCATACCTTTCTGGTTCTTCATCTCAGTGGGAATGCTTCCAACTTTTGCCCCTTCAATAGGATGCCGCCCACAGTTTTGTCATAATTTGCCTTGATTGTGTTGAGGAACATTCCTTGTATACTCTAATTGCTTATAATTTTCATCATGAAAGTGTGTTGTATTTTATCAAATGCTAACTGTGCATCATGAGGTGACCATATGGTGTTTGCTTTTTAATTTCTTAATGTGATGTATTGCATTGATTGATTTGTGAATATCAAGCCATCCCTGCATTCCAGTTATAAAACACACTTGGTCTGGGTGAGTAATTTTCCTGATGTTTTGTTGAATTCAATTGACCAATTTTTTTTTGAAGATTTTTGCATAAACATTCATTGGGGAAATTGATCTGTCATTCTCTATTGCTTTTTTTCCTTTTTCAGGTTTTGGAATTAAAGTGATGTTGATTTCATAGAAAGAATTTTTAGGGGATTCCCTCCCTTTCAAATGTTTTCAATAACTTGAGAAGAATTGCTGTTAGTTCTTCAATTATCTAGTAGAATTCAGCAGTGAAGCCATTCAGTCCTGGGCTTTTCTTCGTTTGGGATGTCTTTATGACTGATTCGAGTTCTGTCTTGGTTATTTCTCTGTTTAGACTTTCTATGTTTTCATGGTTCAGTTTAGGTAGGTTGAATGTGTGCAGGAATCTATCCAGTTCTTCTAGGTTTCCTGATTTGTTGGCATACAGCTCTTTATAGTAATTTCTATTGCTTCTTTTTGTTTCTGTGGTGTCTGTTGTAACATTTCCTTTTTCATCTCTTATTTTATTGATTTGGATATTTTTTCTTGGCTAATTGCAGCAGTGGTGTATCAATTTTGTTAATTTTTTCAAAAAATAACTTTTTATTTCACTGATTTTCTGTACATCTTTGGTTTCACTTTTGTTTATTCTCTAATTTTAATTATTTCTTTCCTCCTAATATTTTTGTGTTTGGTTTTTTGTTGATAGTCCTTGGGGTGCACTGAGAGCTCATTTATTTGGTAGCTTTCTAGTTTCTTCATGTAAGTGCTACTGTTATGTATGTCCCTTTTAACACCATTTTGCTGTATCTCATACATTGAGATATGATGTATTGTCATTTCATTTGTTTCTAGGAATTTTTTGATTTCTCTTTTGATTTCTTCTTTGACTCATTGTTCATTCTGGAGCATATTGTTCAATCTCCCCTGTCTCCAGGCACACAGGATGTGGTTCTAAAAGTTCCGTAGACAGTCTGTAGTCAGTCTAGATGACCATGAGGTGGAGCTGGGTGTTTGAGCCATTTAAGCTGAAAGGTGTATGGGGTGAATGTGGGTTGCACCTCTGTCCCTACCAATCTGTAAGAAGAGTATATTAGCAGTATTAGTGAAATATCCTCATATTCCCTGAAAAATCATTGTGAGATGTGTGCAGGCTTACACAATATTGCATTTGTGGGGTTTCATTGTATATCTTCTTCGAATTGAATTTCTGGTTTCCTGCACTGTGTAGCCTGTCCAGCACTACTCATTTGAGGATACAGAAGTTTATACAAAACCTAGTTTCCAGGAACATGGAAGTTTTGGCACTGGGTCACAGTTCCATTTCCTTTGGAAGTGAGTAGTTTTTATGATATTTGAAGAAGTGAGTTCCATATATAGGAATCATTTCTGACAGAATACCGCTTAACGCTCTCTGAAACAATGCCTTAAGGCTTCAGAACAGAGACGAAGAGTCACTGAAATACGAAGACCCTAGTTTTGCTTAGTCCAGTTATTGATCATACTGAGTAGAGTGAACAAGCTTTAGTTGATATTACCTTACTTCATCCTTGTTATCAAAACTAGGTAATATTGGAAGTTCTGGACTAGCATTCCAAAGAAAGTTGGGAATGGACTAGAAATGCAAGGGCCTACCAATGTTACTTTTTAAAGTGATCTTGAAGGTGTGTTCTGGGGAGGTGCAAAACCTCTCATGTCTGAGAGTCACTATTTATATTGCTTCCTACCACATGCCCATTACTTCATTCCACTATTGTGATTTTTGGAAATGGTAGTCTGTGAGACCTAATCTGTCAATTTGGGCTAGGCTGCTGCTCCTTGTATCCTAATAGTTCTTTCTGTTAGTTCAAGGAATGTTTACCAGGGTTTCTGCAGGTAAAAAAGATGAAACAAATTGTATTTCAGTATTTCAGGAGATAAGTGGTTTGAGTAGTGTCACATGATTCTTGGCACCCTAACTTTTGGCTAGTGTTTTCTATTTTGCCACACTTAATTAAATAACACATTTATTTTATAGATCAATTTCAGAAAATGTCACCAGTTTCAAATAAGTATTGCTTTAGAAGACTGCCCTGACCATGTTTTTCCTTTTGATCTTTATGCTATGCATGAATTGTGTGACTTCAAAAAGCATATCATAAACATTTTCCCACTTGCTATCAGTAATTTCTTCTTGAAAATCTTGAAAAATATAGAGTATATATGCAGCAATAGAAAATGATTGTGAGCTTTTTAGCTATTTTCTGAATAGTAAATTTACACTAAATCAGACTTCATGTTTTAGGTTTCTTAAAATATAAACAAAAAGAATAGTATGACCACACATAACTAGAAATGTGAAATATGACCTGATGATCTCCAGAGAATTCATTTGTGTGATTCCCAAGATTTTTTTAGTGTAAGCAGCTTTGCTAAGATCCAATTGATAGGCACATATGCTTGTAGGAGCTTTTTTCTTTTCTTTTTTTTTTTTAATTTGAATGTGTTATATATAGGAAGGAGAGACAGATGTATTTCATCTGCGAATTCACTCTCCAGAGGGCTGCAGTGGGCAAGCCTATGGCAGACTGAGGCCAAGATATAGAATGTGCATCTGGGTCTCTCACATTTATGCAAGTACTTGGGCCATCTTCTACTGCTTTTCTCATGCCATTCGCAGAGAGCTGGATCAAAAGCAGAGCACCCAGAATACAAACAAATGTCTAAATGGGGCTGCTTGCATTGCAGGTGGCAACTTTACTTGCTAGGTGACAGTGTCAGCCCTATATTTCTGGAAACTTCTACAGGAGATTGGGAAGTTGTATTAATTGTATTTTTCAACTTTTCACTTACTCACCAGTATGTATCAGCATTTGATGCAGGAAAAAAATCAGAAAACAGAATGGCTTAACTAAAAGCCATTTGACTTCTAACTTTGAATCAGTGTTTTGGGATGGGCTTAACTGGGCAGTTCCTGTGATCAGTCTGGGATCAGAAATGAGGTTTAGTCACCTGAAGAGCTGATTGAGGCTGCTGCCTTAGATATAGCTTCACTTAGATGT